>NW_027249302.1:55000-232500 GCF_030848795.1 Temnothorax nylanderi | reverse complement strand
TAGGCGATATATTTACAAAACCACTGGGAGGTAACTTGTTTAAAAAATTTAGAGATAAAATTCTTAATACAGAATAGTGAGAGAACGTAGTAAGTAGTACGGCAGATTAAGATGATTACTATGTGTTAAATGATTGTATATGTGTTAAAAGAGTCAGTTTATTTCTTTTGTTTGTGTTTTATGAAATAATTCATTGAGAAGGAGTGTTAAGAAAGGCAATGAATTATTGGTGCAAGAGTGCAGTTGATTTAGTAAGTTTAAAACAACCTTGCTTTGAAACGCGGATCTAGCTCGCGGCTGGGCTGGGTTCGAAGGAGGTGCGGAGGAACGGACGCGCGGTGAGGTTTAGCAAAATGAAGTGTATCGTGGTTAGCAATAACGTAACAGAGTTTATTCTATAATGAACGGTCGCGGTATTTACAACGGGTTGAGAATACAGTTGAACAGTCGCGGTATGTGCAATGGTGCGGTGAGCGCAGGACACAGAGTCAGGGCGCACGCGGTGTGCGCGGGAATGCACGTGTGTTACGATCGTGACGGGCGATCGGCTTGTGGCGGGTGGCGCGAGGGAAAGCGCGGTGCGCACGGGCGCGGATACGGCGACGAGATCGCTGCAATTCGGCGCGTTAGGCGGCAGGAGTATCCGGTGAGAAGCGCTCGGTGGAGGCAGAGAAGCGCTCGGTGAAGATAGAGTATGCCAGAGGCTCTCTACCTTCGTTCTGACTAGCGGGTGCGTGGTGTAGGGAAGCTGGTCGTCTAACGAGAATCGCTCGGCGAAGACAGAGAGTGCCGGAGGCGCTCTACCTTCGTTTTGACTAGCGGGCGCGCGGTGGAAGAAAGCTGGTCGTCTATCGAGAATCACTCGGCGAAGACAGAAAATGCCGGAGGCGCTCTACCCTCGTTCTGACTTGCTAGAGAGATGCGGGAATTCAGGATCGGTGCGGTCGGTCGGAACGTTGATCAGGAAATCGCGCTTAGCGTTAAAAACGCTCGTCTTTTATACCCGGCGCGGCGGTGTTATGCAGTGGCGGGGGTAGCGACGGCGATCGCGAGCGCCGGGATGGTGCGGCGGAACGGTCGGAAAATACGGCGTCCCGACGCCGCTATCGCGTTCGGCGGTCTTCGGTCGCGGTCGGCACCGCTCGGCGCGTCGAGGCGGTTGCCGCGGCAAGTCCGTTCGCGGGCTTCTTAACGCTACGATAAATGCTTTAAAATACGGTGGGCACACCGTGCCCGTTCCTCGCCCGGCGGATGGTCGGCCGGGCGGCATCGGCAAGGTGTTAGGCCGGAACGATGCATTTTAGGGGTGCATCGTTACAAGTTTAGTTACACCGCTAGAGCAGTTGGCAGTATTGTTGCCGATCTTCTTTATGTTTGTAATCGATGAGTTTTGGAACGCTAACCGACTGCGAGAGCCATGCCTACTAATGGTGGAATGTATAACGTGTTTCTTTTATCCTCTGTGTTTAATAAAGAATAATACAATTAAATCACTGCGTGCTGGTTTATTTCGGTTAAATCTAACAGAAGTCATACAGTCACCGGTCGCTAAATATCTGGATACAGATCATTTATTTTATTTAGACAATCGAAAGTAATACATTAACCCTCTGTTACCTCACCAGGGTCTGAGAGACCCTGCACGTTTTTAAAACTCGTGCCCTTTTTGAACGCGCAGTGGGAGGGACTCCGGACCAGGGGGGGGGGAGTTTAAAGGTTTTAGTACTAGCCTGGCCACTTGCGAGAGTCCGTCCGGTCGAAGCAGTCGCGGCAGAAAGTGAGAAGTGGGACGATAGGGTCTCTCAGACCCTGGTGAGGTAACAGCTTGACAAAAACGATATTTGTGAAAATACAAAGTATATAAATAAATCTTATAAAAACAGTGTATTTATGCAATATAATGATAGAAAAAATATTCTGTGTTGTATAAAAAGTAAAAAATTATTTGTTTCTCGGGCTTTACACGAGACGGTCATGTCTCTCAACCAAGATTATATTCTTGCTCCATTTTTGTTCACCGCCCGTTTACACAATTTTTAACTATGACTCAAATATTTCTGTAATTTTGACGCACAATGATCTATCATTGTTAAATTAACTTGATAAGGACCCAAAATAAGGGTTGAAACGTCGTTATATCAATAAATTACTGCCAGTCAGGTCGACCCATACGTCTTGTTTTAAAAAGTAAAATATTGGATTTTATTGGTTTATAGAATCAAATAATACCTCGTTTTTCATGTGTCTATTTTTAATAAGTAAAGTATTTTTTCATGTATTTTTATTGCATTTATTCAACATTTTTACCAATTTTATACAAAAAAACATGAATTTTTATCTCTCCATAGCCGCCATTTTGTATTAGCCATATAAAACTTTTTGAAAAATATTTTGTTATTTTTCTACATGTTTATATTTCATGCCCAAGGTCGCAAGTTTTACTATTTAAAAAAAGTCTGTTTTTTAGACACAATAATATTTGATCGATTTTCTTCAAATCATGAAATTTTACTTTGCAAAACAAATATACTTTTTGGAACCAATCGTTATGACACTAATTTCTTCTTAAAGTACAACTCTTGACCTTTCGAATTATGTATTATAAAACCCTTGTATCTTTTTTTAGTTAGTACTACGTCAATTTGAAAAAAAGCAAATTTTTTCGCTTCTTCAGAAAAACAAGTTTTCTTTTTTTGCTCGACTAACTGGCACAATATAAAAAGTATGCACTACGTTTCGGCTCAAGGTTCGAGCCCTTCTCAAGTGCGGTCTAAAATTCAAACAACATTATGCAATACAATAAATATATATATATATATATATATATATATATATATATATGACATAGAAATAAAGTCAAATTAATAATCGTTATGTTGAAGAGCAATAACTAATCGTCTAACGACTCGTCATATGATAATCAACAGACATGCCTGTGTTCACGAAAATGTTCCAGCACAGTCATAAATAACAGCTGTGGGCAATAATTCATATAGCGACAATATGTGAAGAGAGAATGTAATGATCAAGCGAGACTTACGTGTCTGATATGTCGAATTTCAATTTGCATGTTAAAAGTTCTCCGTTGTGACATGTTATGCGTATGTAAGTAATTCGGAGACTGCGGACCGAAAGGGACGTGATCAAAGCATCAGGATGGTTTAGAGGGGGAATGATAAACAATTAAACGGACGTAATGACACCGTCATATACAGAGTTTAAATTCTCTGTGTCTTTCTTAAGGTTAATCGTATTATTGTGCTTCTTTATAAAGAACATTTCAGCAATTTCTCTCATTTTCATGTTGCATTCCTTATGTAGAATTTTCGGATCTGACCATTTGAAATTGTGGTCATTATGTATTCGATGCTTGCTCACAACTGAGAAATTGCTGTCATGTTTTTTAATATCATTGCAATGTTCCTTAATTCTAGTCTCTAAGTGTCTTTTTGTCTGTCCTATGTAGGAAGCCTCGCAATTCTCACAATCAATCTGATATACCACGTTCGTCTCTTTATGTGTCGTCAGTCTATCCTTACCCCTCTTGATGACAGCATTGAGTTTTTTCGGTATCTTATACAGAACCTCCAAGCCAACTCTTTCTAGAGTACGCCGTATGCCCATACTTAAGCCTTTTATATAGGGGATCGCTATACACTTACGTGCGTCAAATGCGCTATCGGGACAACTATTGCTAGTATTAGTGTCTATTCTATTTTTTAATTGTCTCAATCTATTGTTAATGTGCTTGTTAACCAACTTACTCGGAAAGCAATTATTTGAAAGGATATCTTTGACAATATTAATGTTAGTGTGGTGAAAGCGGTCATCCGACAGCAAAATTGCGTGGTCCACCAAATTAATTATGGTATTGATTTTGTATTTGAGCGGATGGTTAGAAAAATAATTAATGTATCTCCCCGAGAAAGTATTGCTCTCCAACATAACGGTTATTAATTTGACTTTATTTCTATGTAATATATATATATATATATTTATTTATTGTATTGTATAATGTTGTTTGAATTTTAGACCGCACTTGAGAAGGGCTCGAACCTTGAGCCGAAACGTAGTGCATACTTTTTACATTGCGCCAGTTAGTCGAGCAATAAAATAATATTTGGTTTTAATCACTGGCGGATGAAGTTATTTTTCCATATTTTTTATACACCTTCGACGTACATAATGGTGTCTACAACGCATGATGGATTTTTCCGTACCATCACAAATGAATTTGGAATTGACAACACGATGCTTTTAAAATCTTGGATCAATACGAAAAAGAGGATCGGCATCTTAACTCAACAACGTATATTTTTATTGAGATGCAGAAGACGGGACGTATTACCACCGCACATCAAATATTGTAGATCTACACAATTCTAACACTACGTATAAGTTTGAAAGATCTAAACTGCGATATCAGAGGGCCATACTGAATTTTGAGATTAGCGACATTCACGAGTATTTGAACTGGTTAGGCGTCAGAATTAGAGAGATTGAGGATAAATTGCTGTTGTGTCTACCTGAAATGTTAGTAAAAAACAATCCAATAAATATTTAAATACAAGGTTAATATCATACGGAATCTTGTGGATAGAGCTATTCTGCTTTCCAATAATCGGTTCCACTCTAACAATGTCTCAACGGTTAGAAAAATTCTTTTAAACAATTGTTTTCCGATTGAGGTTGTCAATAAATATATTAATGTCCGGCTTGGTGAGTTAAAGAAAAGAAATGGTTCAGTTGATTCAAGTGCAGACTCGAGGGTGCGTTGGGATCCTGTCAATTTTATGACGGTACCGTTCGTCAATAATTTTCTAACATTAAGTAATCCATGCCTGATATTTATATACATTATATGTGTATAATGTATAGGACTTCCGTTTCCGGAACGATCGAGGTGACAGGTGTGAGAGTGTGCAAGAATAAAGTGAATAGAAGGGAGAGTTGGAGGAGGCTGAGGAAGGCGAGAGTGTGCGAAAAAAGAGGAGTAAAGGTGAGCGAGTGTGGAGGTGAGAGGGGAGAGAGAAGGAGGAGCGGGAAAAAGGGATTAAAGGGAAGAAAAGTGACAAGGCACGAGCAAAGTGTACGGAACGAACGACAGTTGGTGTAGAGGGGCGACGCGATAGGTGAGCCGAGACGCGTGCGGTAGCGCTGGGTAGGGCGAGAACGAGAGACGGTGTAGAGGGGCGACTCGGCAGGCGAACGGAGGTACGTGCGGTTGTGCGTGGCAGAGCATAGAGTATAGCACAGGTAGAGGGAGAAGTGAGACACAGAGTAGGCAGAGATGAGCGAAGAGAAAGAAAGCGGAACGGAGATAAAGAAAGCGATAGATAAAGTAAAAGAAAAGGATAGAGGCAGAAGAGGGAGTACGGGGAGCACGGGAACATTAGAAGAGTTTTGGAAAAGGAAGAGGGATGATTTAGATGAGAGTGGGGGGGAAGAGAAGGAGGTAGCTTTCAAGAGAAGCAATATGACGACAAGGTCGCCTAAAGCGGAAACGGAGGTAGGTGAGAAAGAGATGAGGGAGATAATTGGCGAATTGAGAGAGGGTTTTAGGAGCATGAGAGAAGAGTTAAGAGAGGGCTTCAAGGAGCAAGGAAGGGAAGTAGAGAAGATAAGGAACGAGTTAAGAGCGCGAGAGGAGAAGTGGAGCGAGGAGAGAGAGGAATTTAAGAAGAGAATAGATGATTTGGAACGAAAACTGGAAGGGATGAGAATGGAGTCTAAGGAGGGAGAACACGAAGGAGGAAAAGGTGCAGAAAAAAGCGCAGGACTGAGAAGGGGGGAGGGGAGAGAGGAACCTGATTGGAAGGAGAGGGTGGAAATGCTGGAGAGGAGGTATGAAATGAAGGAGAGGGGAGAAAGGAAGAGAAACGTTGTGATAAAAGAAGTAAAAGAGGAGGCGGGAGGAATAAAGGGGGGAATAGAGGAGGTGATGAAAAAGATAGGAGTGGAGGTTAAGATAGAGGAAATTAGAAAAATAGATGCGGGAAGGAGAGAGAAGGGAGGTATGGCAGTGGTAAGAGTAGGAAGTGAGGAAGAGAAGGCAAGAATAATGAGAAATAAGTGGAAATTGAAGGATGAAAATACTTGGATTGAGGAAGATCTAACATGAGAAGAAAGGAGGATAAGAAGAAGGGTAATTCAAATTGCATGGAAGGCAAGAGGAGAGGGTAATAGAGTGCGGATAAGGCAAGGAAAGGTATGGATAGAGGGGGAGTGGTGGGTGTGGGATGAGGTAAGAGATGTGCTCAGGGATAGTAGAGGGAGGTGTTGGGAGGCAGGGCAAGGGAAAGAGGAAGAAGGCAAGAGAGATGAAGGACAAAAGCAGGGGGAGTAGAAGAGGGAGAGGGAGCGGATAGGACAGAGAAAAGAGGAGTAGAAAAAGAGAAGGAGAAGAGGAAGGAAGTAGAGAATAGATTGGAAGAGGAGGAAGGGGAGGAGGAAGAGAGGGGAGAGAGAGAGGAGGGAAGGAGAATATACAAGGTAGCGAAAGATAAAAAGATAGAGGTCAGAAGGGACGAGGAAGGGGAGAAGGACGGATTGGAGGATAGTATTCTGGAATATAGCAGGATTGGAAAATAAAGATAAGGAATTCTGGGAGGGGCTGAAGAAGGAAGATGTGATAGTCTTGATGGAGACGTGGATAGGAGAAAAGGGTTGGGAAAGAGTAAGGGGTAGGCTGCCAAAAGGATATGAATAGGGAGTGCAATGTGCGAAGAGGAACAATAAAAAAGGGAGAGCGATGGGAGGGATGTTAATGGGGATGAGAAAAGGTTTAAAGGAGAAGGGAACTGAAATAGAAATAAGTAGGGAGGGGCTGATAGTTGGAAAGGTAAGGATAGGTGAGGAAAGTTGGAGAATTGTAGGGGTGTATGCAAAAAAGGAGGAAATGGAAGGGATCATGCAGGATTTAGGACAAATAATGGATAGAAAAGAGGAAGGAAGGTATACGATAATTGGGGGAGATTTTTTAATGCGAGGACTAGAGGAGAAGGAGGAGGTGTGGAAAAGGAAGAGCAGGGTAGTGGATGGGAGATGGTGGGGGTAAGAAAATCGAAGGATAATAAGACGGATAGAGAGGGGAGACTTTTAGAGGATAGAGGAGAGAGGATGGGAAATATTCAATGGGAGCATGAGAGGAGACGAGGAGGGGGAATTCACTTTCACAGGAGGAAGAGGAGCAACGGTAATTGACTACATAATAGGAGAAGGAGAAGTAAGAGAGAGGGTCGTGAGCATGACGGTGGGAGATAGAGTGGACTCGGACTACCATCCCTTGGAAGTGGTGTTAAGAAGGGGGAGCGCTGAGGAAGGCAGAGGAAGAGAGTGGAAGAAAAGAAGCAGGGGGGTATGGAACGAGCAAGGAGTAAAGGTTTTCAGGGAAAAAATAGGGGAAGTTGAGGAAAGGGGGGAGAGTTAAATAAGGAATGGGAAGAAATGGAAACAAGAATAGTAGAGGCGATAAAAGGGGTAGAGGAGGAGTTGAAGGGAAGCAAGAAGGAGAAGGTGGGGATGGTGGGATAAGGAATGTGGAGAAGCGAAGAAAGAAGCGAGAAGAAAATTGAGGGAATGGAGGAAGGAAAGAGGAGAAGACAGTGCATTCAAGGAAAAAAGGAAGGAGTTTAAGGAGCTATGTAAGAGAAAGAAGGAAGAAGAGAATTTGAGATGGGAGAGAAAAGCGGAGGCAAGGAGGGAGTCGGAGGTTTGGGAGATAGTAAATAGAGAGAGGAGAAAAAGGAGGGGAATTGAGGAAGGGATAGAGGAGGGAGAATGGAAAGAGCACTTTATAAAGTTGCTAGGAGGAGTAGAGGGGAGGGTGAGGATGGGGAAGGAAGGTGTGAGGGAGGAAAAGGAGGGAGAGGAGAAAGATGAGATAAGCTTAGAAGAAATGAAGAGGGTAATGAGGAAGTTAAAAGATGGAAAGGCAATTGGACGGGATGGGATACCAAGTGAGGTATGGAAGCGCGGGGGGAAGGAGTTGAAGATTTGGGCGTGGAGGTTCATCAACAGGATCTGGAAGGGAAGAGGTTGGCCGGAAAATTGGAAGGAGGGAATAATCGCACCAATTGTAAAAAAAAGGGGAAGGAAAAGGGGTGGAGGAGTATAAAAAGGTGACAATAATGCCGTCGCTGTATAAGGTGTATACAGCAATTTTGGCAGAGAGGTTAAGAGAGGAGCTAGAGGGGAAGGGAATAGTACCGCAAAACCAGACTGGTTTCAGAAGGGGAATGGGAACAATAGATAACATTTATGTATTGAATTACCTGGTGAATAGAAGGTTGGAGAAGAAAGGGGGAAAACTGGTAGCATGTTTTGTGAATCTTAAGGCGGCGTTTGACTCGGTAGATAGAGGGGTATTAATAAAAGCAATGAGAGAAAGAGGAATAAGGGAAGGGCTGGTGAGAACGACGGAGGAGATTCTGAGGGAGACGAAAAGTAGGGTAGGGGTGGGAAACAAAATAAGGGAAGAGTTCTGGACTGGGAGGGGGGGTAAGACAGGGGTGCCCACTGAGTCCGTTACTTTTCAACATAATGTTAGCAGATACGGAGGAGGAAATGGGCAGAGTTAAATGGGGAGGGATAATGCTAGGAGGTAAGAGGATATATACGTTGGCGTATGCCGATGACGTAGTGTTAATTGCAGAGGATGAGGATCAAATGAGGAGTATGCTTGAAAGATTGGAAGGATATCTAGGTAGGAAGAGGTTGGAGCTGAATGTGGAGAAATCTAAAATAATGAGGTTCAAGAAAGGAGGAGGGAAAGACTGTAAGAGAAGATGGAGATGGGAAGGAAAAGAAATAAGAGAAGTAAAGGAATTTCGGTATTTAGGATATGTGTTCCAAAGGAGGGCAGGAGGCGCAGGTAAGGGAAAGGATCAAGAAGGCGGCAGCGGTGATGGGGAAGGTTTGGGGGATAGGGAAGAGAAGATTTGGGAAAGACTGGGGAAAAAGAGTGTGGCTGTTTGATAGACTGGTGTGGACGGTTATGGGGTATGGAGCAGAAATATGGGGATGGAGAGAGAGGGAAGGAATGGAAAGATTGGAGGAAAGGTATATCAGATGGGTCTTGAGAGTAGATGGAAAAACGCCGTGGTACTTAGTTAGGGAGGAGCTCCAAAGGGAGAAACTAAGAGGGAGGGCGGGAATGAGCGCATGGAGATTCGAGAAGAAGTTAGAGGAGGGAAAAGGAAGTGAGCTGGCGAGGTATGTTGGGAGGAGCTGAAGGGAAGGGAGAAGGAAGGGAGAGCAGGATCGAGCTGGGAACGGGAGAGAGAAAGGTTCTTTGAAGAAAGAGGAGTGGGGTTAAAAGAGCTGGAAGGGTTGAAAGAAGAGGGAGACGGGTGGCACCGCAAGCTATTTGGAGGAGATAAGGAGATGCAAAGGAAAGAGAGATGGGAGAAGATCGAGAAATCGGATTATAATAGGTGGTACAAGGTAATAAAGGGAGAGGGTATTCCGGGATATCTGAAGAAGGGGTGGGAGAGAGCAGATGGAGAAGGGTGGCAAGGTTTAGGTTAGGAAGTGAGATGAGGGAGAGCAGGTACTGGGATGGGGAAGAGAGGAAGAAATGTAGGATGTGTGAATATAGGGTAGAAACGTGGGAGCATGTGTGGGAGGAATGTAGAAGGTCGAAATCAGGAGGAGGAAGTTGGCAAGAAGCGGTGGGCTGGGTTTTGGGTGAGGAAGGGGAGGAGAGGAATGGATGATGGAAATAGAAAGGGAAAGAATGGAAGAGAATGGGGAGTCGGAAGAGTAAAGAGAAGGATTAGGGGATGAGAGAAAGGGAGAAGGAAGAGACGGACAAGGGAAAGAGGAGGGAGAGGAAAGTAGAATAAAGGAGAGGAGAGCAATATGCGGAAGGGCTGTAGGTGAAGGCGGAGGAGCTTCCGAGGGATCCGGACGAGGACCAGGAGGAGCCGAGACAGGAAGGATGGAGGCAGATGGACGTAAAACCGGAGGAAACAGAGGAAGACAAACAGAGGGAGGAAGGAAGAGAGAAAGGGAGAGGGAATTTAGGCAAATTGTAAGGTCGCATAAGGCCAGGGCGCGAAGGGGAGTTTTTGTAAGCGGTTTGGGTACGTTCCTCACAAAAACGCCTTGTAAACCCTACGGGGATATACAATAAACTTATCTATGTGTATAATGTATATAATTATAGACATTATATGTAATATAATTATAGACATTATATGTAATATAATTATAGACATTATATGTGTATAATGTCACAAATCACTCACTGTACTCAAAATTACTCAATTAAAAGCAATTTTTAATTGCAGAATAAAAGATTATTTATTTCGCACAATTGAAGATGCGCACTTATTAAAGAGCAAGTAAATAAACGATTACGATAAAATTTGAATAACCTCGTTGATGCTATAGCTGTAGCCACAATGCTTCGAGAAAACGCTTGTCGATGCCAAATTGACGCTCAAACAAACGTTGACGCTCGCATATTTGATGCTATTTCGCCTTCTATCGATGAAGTTGGTCACGTGACCAGTTTTGACGCCTAAATCAAGCGTCGAGCGTCAGCATGAAAAAGCCCCTTATCTTAAAGGGATGCTGGAGTGACGGCCGAACTCCGACGGGATAACGCCATCATCTAAGCGGAACTAAAAACGTCGATAAATAATTATCGACACTTCTAATATCTGTTTCTAATCTCTGTACCGGGCTATCTCAGACATGTGTTGGAAATACACACATGCACACATGCAATGTATCGACGGCCTCGGTAGCATGTGTGTGGGTGCGGCACGCGCACGGATGACTCTCGTGCCGCACGCAAGTGCGTGCCGTGTACGTGTGCGCTGAGAGCACCGCGTATAATCGAGGTCCATTTCTATTATTCCGTAACATTGCATTGGATATTTTTCTATATCAAAAATGATAGGATGTTCCGCCAATATTGATTAACAATAATAAGAGGTTTTATTTCGATTCAATTGGCCATATACAGTTGAACAAAAACGCTACGACGCACAGTGGGGTATTTGGCCGATTTAGGCGGCCAAAAGTCGATTTTCTAAAACTCACTTCACATATTTAAAAAATGCCATTTTGCAACGCTAAATAGTTAGGGAAAAATTGACTACCAATCCCCACCCACTCCGCGCATTCAAGGGGCCAGCAGACCTGTCAAAACTCGATCGTCTTTTTTAGTGCACGTAACTTTTCTCGGCGTTAGCATACTTTCTGCAGTAAATATTTTGTATTCGGGATATAGCTTGAAGTAAATAGCTATGGATTGTGATGAAGTGGGTACGTATGAATATATTTTAACTATTTTTATGAAGATTGTAACTATTTTGACAAAGCGTTTTGAAAAAACGTTTTTTCGTTATTTTCTTACGCCAATGTTAACAAACTCGAGGATATTAGTAGTACTTCCGGGTGTTTCCCGGTAATTTTTTTTACTGTAATAGAAAGGTGAAGGTTTCTATTTCACGATTTCGTAAAGATCAGCCGCAGAATCGCGCAGTTTTCCATGATATAGGTTCATGAACCTCTAAAGAACGGGAAGTCGATTTATCGACTTTTAATGATTCAAGTAAATTTAACGAAATATTACTTACTCTAATAAATGTACTTGGAATAATACTTTGATTTCATTTCTTTTTCATGCTGTTATATTTATTTTTTGTGTTTTTTAAATGATATTACTCTAATAAATATACTTGGAATAATACTTTGATTTCACTTCTTTTTCATGCCATTATATTTATTTTTTTGTGTTTTTTAAGTAAATTTTTTTCAAATGTAATATTTAATTTAATATGCAGCGCGCTCATCATTGCGCGCGCTTTCGCTCGTTTTTATCTATAGAGTGTGAGGCTGATATTTTCTGTGTCGTACGACAAATTTTTTAAGCATCGCTTTTTTACTTTCTCTTTATTGGTAATTTGTATGATAACGCGGGAAACACACTACCACGTCTTGTGGGTGGCAATGCTTTTCACGTGCAACTTCAAGAGAGACGCTACCGTGTCTCTTGATTTGTGACAACTTCATACTTGTGATTTGCGCAGGACCAAAATGTCGCGTAAGTATTACACAACTTTTAAACATATATTTTATAGAAAAATCTTTAATTTTTCACTTATTTCATAATAGTATTATGATAAGTTTAATAAAATATGTTGTGACATATGGAGTAAACTCTGGAAACGTAAAACAAACGGAGATATGTTATATCTAAAGCATACCTGGCGCGTGACGCTACTGTTTCTTTCTTTCTTTCGCACTTTGTTGTTATCTATCATTCAAATGATGCTCAACTCAAAAGATCAAACAATGCGCTGAGTTCTGATTAATACCATATATACGATATAATAATACGAAAATAATCCATATGAGTACAATTTTATTAAACTTTTATTTACAGAATTACACTGTGTACAATAAATCTTAGATCACAAATTACGAATTATGAGTCTTATTTACTTTTGTTAATTTTTTGACCACGTGTTTATTTCTGGTTTAAATTATTCAAATTTTATTTTTTCGTTATTTTAGGGCCATCGAACGTCAAAGTAATGACTCGAAGAAAGTTGTTTAACATGATGCAGCAGCAAAATTTACCGAACATTAACGAAAAATTGGTATTTGTAGAAAATTACCTATTAGCCTATGAAAATTACTCAGACGAACAAAAAAAGGAAATAAAGCATACATTTTCACATTTTAAGTCTGAAGTGAAACGAAGATGGACCACAGCACACAAGATAGAAGATATATTTATGAAAAAAAATAGTGATTGGCTCGAAGGGACATTCGCGATTCTTGAAGTAGTGAATCGATCAGGACGGCCAACGAAGACATTTAAAGAATTGAGTGAGAGGAGTAAAAAAAGAAAAACAGAAAATTTACGTAATTCTATAGATACGGAAGTACTGACTTATGCTGCCCAGGTGAAATTAGAAGCTACAGGAAAGAGAGTTGCTTCCAAAATACTCAAAGAAATTACCTGTTCTCCAAAGCGGGCAAGAAAATACAAGAGAGGATACTCTATTACTCTGCAGGAAGACAAAGCACAATTAACGACATTACGTGCATTGGCCATGTTTGTTGAAGCTGGTCTTTCCCGAAGACAATACGAAATAATAAGGAGCACTAATAAAAAGTTATATCCTTGCTACAAAATGCTACAAAAGGCAAAAATAAATTGCTACCCGGATAAGGAGTCATATCATGTTACTGATACTTGTGCTGAAATAAATTTACAAAATTTATTGGACCATACGGTTACACGATTGTTGACGCATTTAGAAAGAGTTATACAAACTTTAAGTGAAGAAGAAGGTAACGCATTGGTGTTGATGTGCAAGTGGGGTTGTGACGGATCACAACTAACTCAATATAAGCAGAAATTTTAGAATGATTCTAATTCCGATGCAAACATTTTTCAGAGTTCTTTTGTACCACTTCAACTAATTTGTAGCACACATAACAAAAAGTTGATCTGGCAGAATCCAACTCCTTCTTCGCCACGTTATTGTCGCCCCATTAGAATAAGATTTGTCAAAGAATCTACTGACATAACAAACGATAGTAGATAGTTAGGCGGAGCGCGTGCCCCGAGGGCTTCGTGCCCCGGCGGTCACTGTGTTCTAGAGCCAAGCGTGTCAGAGTGGCGTGAGGCCTCGCGGCCGATCGCCGTTAATACTCCCGCGTGATCCGATTCGAGGACACTGCCAGGCGGGGAGTTTGACTGGGGCGGTACATCTGTCAAAGAATAACGCAGCAGACATAACGAAGAAATTCACTATATACAAAATTCAATAAATTCGTTACAAGACACGAAAGTGACATTAGCAGATAAATTTTTTTCTGTAAAACACACAATGATGCTCACCATGGTTGACGCTAAGGTGTGTAACGCTGCCACTCAAACAACTTCTACGATGAGATGTTACATTTGTGATGCAACATCTAAAGACTTTAATAATTTATCAATCAAGAAAGACGTTAAACCAGAGACACTTAAATTTGGGTTATCGATTTTGCACGCCAGGATCCGTATATTTGAAAGTTTATTGCATCTGTCCTATAAACTGCCTGTTAAGAAATGGCAGTTAAGATCAGAAAATGAAAAAGCCATTGCCAAACAGAGAAATTTAAAAATCCAACAAGATTTTAGAAATAAAATGGGTTTGATTGTAGATGTACCTAAGCCCGGATTTGGCAATACCAATGATGGTAACACTAGTCGAAGATTTTTTGTAAGCCCAGATTTATCAGCTGAAATAACAGGCATTGATTTCAATCTAATATATCGTTTCAAAGTGATACTGGAAACCATATCAAGTGGACATAAAATTCACGTCGAAAAATTTTCAGAATATACCATGGAAACTGCAGAACTGTATGTCCAGTTATATCCGTGGCATCCGATGACGCCTACAATGCACAAGATCCTAGTTCACGGTCCCATTGTAATAGAGAACGCCTTACTGCCTCTAGGTCAGCTCTCCGAAGAGGCCGCTGAAGCACGAAACAAACATTTTCGTCTATGCCGTCAAAACTATGCAAGGAAGTTCTCCAGGATAGCGTGCAACCTAGACGTGCTTAACAGACTACTGTTAAGTTCAGATCCTCTTTTAACCGGTATGAGGCCACTACCTAGAAAAAAAACGAAGCCTTTCTTAACGGAAACTTTGAAGATGCTACTTTCAGCTGAACCTACAAATCTGGACCCAGATACGGCTGAATCTGAAGACGAAGAATTTTTAGAGGAAGCGGAAATATCGTCTGATGAAGAATCGTGGCTCTCATCATCCAGCTGATCTTATTTTATGTATTTTTAACTTAAACTTAGGTTTGGATTAAAAGGAATAATTAAATAGTTGAAAAATGTAAAAACCATATTTTTTTCATAAAAAAATATTTCCTACCGCTTAAAATACAATGAATTAGTAAGACAGCACGTTTAGACCCACTTAAACTACAAAACTAATTTTGGCCGCCTAAATCGGTCAAATACCCCACTGTGCGACGTTTCGATCCTTGGTTCGGATCCTTATCAAGCAATCTACAATTTGGTTAACAGACATAGTTAAAGTCATATTTTAAAATAACCGAACAACGATAAAAGCTGTGTAATACCCACTATTATATAAGAACCATCACTTTCACAATAAACTCATGAAGATTTTTGCCGAAAAAATCATAAGTAGAAGAGGTCAAGAACCTCTTCTAAGCTAGCAGGACCAAATCGGCAGAATCAAACCGGACCTATCAGAATATTTAGTACCCATTTTGTACTAATTTGTACCACTAATAACAATTTTGTACCCCGTGCCATTTCGGAGAAAATCGTGGCGCTGCTACCTTAGCATTAAGCTAGAAAGACCACAAGAAAAAAAAAGAAAAAAAGAAAATTAAATACAGAAATTTGAAGGACTGAATTTGTACTAATTTGTACCATACAAATAAACTTAATATATTCATCCCTTCTGCTTCAAACAGCCCCTAATAGAACTCAGTCTTATTAGTCTCAAGAGTAAAGTACTCTTTCTTATCAGCAGAATCAATCACTACTCGTAGAATCGACTCAGGATAATTTGTACCGCGAAAATATGAAGTTTCAGATTTTGTACCCCAGCCGTTTGATGGAATGTTCTAGCACTTCCGCTCAGCACTGGCAACGGCGAAAAGCTGTAAGGCGATTCCGCTCAGCACTCGGCAATGGCGTGAATGTTCAATTGTTTCCGCACAGCGTTCGGCAATGGCGAAAGCTGTAAGGTAGTCTTAATGTTAAAATGTTCCCCGCACAGCACTCGGCGACGGCGAGAATTCCGCACAGCACGTAGCAACGGCGAAAGTTCTGAACTGTAGGGTAATCGTGATGTTAAAATGTTCCCCGCACAGCACTCGGCAACGGCGAGAATTCCGCACAGCGTTAGCAACGGCGAGAATTCCGCACAGCACACGGCAACGACGGTAGAATGTTCGAACACCGATTATGCATTGTAGCGTAATGTCCGCGGTACCGGGCACGCAAGTTAACGAACCGGTAACCGGGTGACGATCGTAGGATAATTCCCACGGATTCAGGAACACGCTCGTGATCCCACGATGAGGAAACCAAAACGCGAACCTGCGTAGAAAACTCTCGAGGCGGGTTCACTTCCACTGTAAAGTAGCCCGTCGCGTACTCGAGACGAATCCGAAGCGTATTCGAGTCGTATCCCACTTCTGAGCTGTAAGGTAACGCCCGGTCCGTGGCAGGGACAAGGACGGCGATTCAGGATGGATAGTGAGGGTGAAGAAAGGGTAAAACTCGATGAAACGCGTAACGGATCTTTATTCTTAATATACACGCGGGGTACGTCCGCGTGGCTCGGTCGCCAGACAACGACTCTCTCGAGTCCCGGTTTGAACAGGGTGTGTCTACCGCGCGCGCCTCTCACAACCAATCACGGCGCGCTTACTACAGCCAATCATCGCGCGCTATAACAATCAATCACCGCTCGTGGGGTCGCTAGGCGCGAAGTGTATATGCACGAGCGCCTCGGTGGCGTTGCGCATGCTCGCATAGGTGAACGCGGGAAATTCAAACACGGCCTATGACCCTAGTCGACGTTTACAATACAATAGGTTGTAAAATAAAATGTAAATACAACTGTATATATTATCGCATCAACAGACTTCAGGAAATTGCTATAACTAAAATTCTTTTAGTTGAATCTATTTCGCAAACGGTGTCTAATTATCTAAATAATGAGTTCAGTGTACTTATTATCAGTTAGATTTGACCCTCCAAGTAGTAAAATTACTAGAATTCTGGTAGTTTAAAGAACACATATACATTGTACAAATAACTATGTTTGAGTTCTGTTAATCTTTTACTGTTGACTAGATTTTACAGTACAAATAACTACGTCACATTGTTGAACTAATTCGACTTTTAATCAATTTGACTCGATACCAGTTTGTGCAACTAAATTCTCGCAACCCTAACACTTAATTCTCGTTACTCAATTTTTTTTCAGTGTAGTGAAACTGGGTATCATTTTGCATATATAAACTGTAGTATTTTTGTTTAAGCAAATATTGTCGTCAGGTGACAGCTGTATATGCCCAAATTTTTAATTTTCTTTGTTTTTTATTTGAAATCGTGTGTCGGGCACTAGATTTTTGTGCGTATTTTAATTCTGTAAAAGAGTTTTGGAATTCCGTAAAGCCAATTCAAAGATTTCTTCTAATAAAAAAATGTCGGTAATTGCTGCCACTATAGGATCCTCTTAAGAAAAAAAGTTTACCTTGAAATCGATGACACCTCCACCTAGACAAGACCTATATCTATAATAATATATCCTCCGCAAAATAGAGTAAGTTCTATTTCGAACATTTTTTTGAACAACAAATAGTTCGGGAGATAATTGTGTAGAAAAATTAAAATAGAACACCCTGAGTTGCGTTTATCATTTATAATCGTCAAGTTATAATAAAAATTACATTCATATATTATTTTCACTACGCTTTTAAATGAATAGTGTCATTTTACGGCACCTTAGCTTACAGTAAATTTGCTCGAATTTATTTATTCATTAAAGACCAAACAACAGTAGTTTTTAAGCTTTGATTCGCGTAGAGTATTAATGTAAATATTATTACAAATGTAATAATACAGTTTTATATCAGAACTGCTCATTTTGACTCGCTTATCGGTAACTTTTCGAATTATGATTTATTGCCCTTAAAAATACGTTGATTTAAGGACTTACACTCAAAAGATACTTATTTTTACGAATTATTTTATGAAAACTATTAATGTTATTATTAGTTTTTTAATAAATATTATTAATGCTATTTCAACAGGGTTTTCACTAGGTTTTTATACATACTTTAGTGAATGTTAGGGGAGAGCGGGGCTAGTTGGTACGCTTTTTTAATGATTTTTTTTACATGTAACTAATAAACGGAATACAAGCTACAAAAGAATTTTTCAATAGCCGCATGCTTATACAACTTAAAATAATTTTTTTAACTGAATAGTACAATTAATTTTGTTGCATTAATGAAAACTATAAGGCGACTACATTTGTAACAACTAGCCTCATATATGGGGTAAGTTGTTACAGTACTGGATTAAGTTGTAAAAGATCTAGTTTTCAAAGTATAATTTAATAAGTTAAAAGTTCAAATTAAATAACAACGTTTAAACAATAAAGTCTGGTATTACATAGTACAGCATAATGATTACGACGGCGTTTAATAATTTTGACTAAAACTATAAATAACAGTAATAAATACAGGGTTTTTTATTCATTATATATTCGAGTGTATATATATATATATATATATATATATATATATATATATAAATAAGGTAAACATTAACAAAAGGGGACCCAGCTCCTATGACCTTGACCTCGACATATATTATAGAGGTTACCCTCCTGAGTAACCTTCAGAAGGTTTTAGCCGTCATCGTCTTTTATTAAAAAGTTATTAACAAATATAACTGAAAAATATAACAGTTTATTTCAGTACTAAGGGAAGTAATTTACTGATATCCCGGGAAAAAAGGATTGGATCTGACCATATAAAATTATAACTCAGCACATCAGTAGTATGGTAACAGGCACTTCTGGCTCAAGCCGGTCGCGGGGGGTGAGGGGCGCGGGGAATCGGGGTGAGGGGGGGAGTGCGCCTGACCAATCACCGTCTTGCCTTTCCGTTCTCACAAGTAGTACGGAAAGGTCGGTTGGTGATTGGTCAGGCGCACTCCCCCCTCACCCGATTCCCCGCGCCCCTCACCACCCCACGACCGGCCTGAGGCTAGAAGTATTACCGACCGCGCGCGGAAATCGCGCGTCCTCCCGCGTCGGTCGTCGCGCGCTAACTGATTCTCGTGTTCACCCGATTCGTACGTTTCATGATTATTTTTCAGCGCGCGTTCGAACTCGTTCGAGGTCGCTCTCGTCATTTCCTCCTTTTATTTTTTTTCGGAGGATGCGGCGAGCGGTTGTCGTTCTTCCGGGGAAAGAGCGTCTACTCTCTTCGTTCACCCGATTCGTACGTTTCGCGATTATTTTTCAACGCGCGTTTGAACTTGTTCGAGGTCGCTCTCGTCATTTCCTCCATTTATTCTTTTCGAAGGATGCGGCGAGCGGTTGTCGTTTTTCCGGGAAAGAGTGTATCCTGTAGATACATCCTCCGTTTGAGATAACGAACGAGTATAAATTGAACAGGCGCGCGACAGCGCGGCAAACGGTGACGCGGACGGACAAATGTATCGAGAGAGCGAGTGATGCGAACGGATCGGAATAAGTTTCTGTTATTATTTTTTAAACGAGGTATGAGCGACGAGTACGTAGAACTTTGCAAACCGGCGTGCGCGAAAATCAGCGACCCGTTCGCGAGGAAGTGTTGCGGATCGGATTTGTGAAGAGTAAACGTAACGAGATATCTGATCGATCGCGAAATTGGAATTCCCGATCGTCGATCGAACCGGAGGTCTCTTCAATACCAAATATTTTGGAGAAGAGTGGTGGAGAATGGAATCTGTTACTATTGACTGAGACGCGTTAGCGGCGCTATTGCAGCATTATCTAGAGAGAGTGGTGCGACGTAAAGCGCACCGGGAATGGAATAAATTACTGTTGTTTTTTTAATTTTTTAACGTGGTATGAGCAACGAGTACGTAGAACTTTGCAAACCGGTGTTCAATTCTAAAATCGGAAAACCGATCGTGAAAGTTAGCGAACCGTTCAGGAGGAATAAGGATCCGCGGCGCGTCGACGTAACGAGATATCTGATCCGTCGCGAAATCGGAATCGTCGATCGCCGATCGCACCGTACGTATCTCTATAACGAGATACTTGATGAAAGAATATACATATATACGCGACAATGTCGGGGATGTAGTTGGTGTTAATTTCGACGCGTTAGCGGAGCTGATGTAGCATTAGCAATGCGTACTCGCGAATGAACGATCGCCGTTATTACTCGTCCGAGGAATCGGACGGCGAATTGCGCTGTTACGAGTCCGTGCCCAAGTTTTCGTCCGATTCGGACGACGAATCGGCGAGAGTCGACGCGTCGTTGCCGTCAAACGTAAGCGCGTCGGTGGTGAAGGAGGACGCGCGATGGAATCTGGCGACTCATCATCTGCGAAGGGAGACCGGGGCGCGAACTGCGCGCGAGCGAGCGTGGATAGAGACGACAATGGCAAACTCCGTTAGGGCGAACGATTATATGCGTTGCCTGCCGCTCGAGTATTATCTTTACTATCAGACGGTGGATGGAGGAGAGAAGATACGTAGGATTCAGACCTACAAGTCTCGTCGTCTTTTCGAACGAGTGAAATTCAGTGTTCCCGAGGGTGGAAGGCCCTTCTGGATGGGATGTGAGAAGAGTGCGACGAGTTGCTCGCCGCGGACGTCCGCGACGCGGACGGGTACCGCGCGTGGGGACGACAATGCGACGAGTGTCTCCGGCTCTTGCGGGAGAGGTGTCGAGTCAAGCAATCTGGGGGGCGAGGAAACACGGGAGCCGTGAACGCTCTGGTGGCTCGAATAGCGCGATTGGAAGGTTCGAGGGAGGATCTGCGCCGACGATTCGAACGCGTCGTAGGTGCCGGTTTGGACGGTGGGGGCGGCGGTAGCAGCAGCGGCGTTAGCAGAGGATTTTCGTGGGTCGAGATCGATACGGCGTTCCGAAATCGCGTACTCACCGGCGCTGTGACGAATTCTACGTACATCGAACCAGCGCGATTTCTCGAGGATGCGAAGGGCACCGTGCTCGAAAAAGTGCAGAATAATTTGACCAGATACTCGTGTCTGAAGGTCAATGTCATATTCAATGGAGAATTCGTAGCGGATGTTAAGACCGATGTGAAGAGTATCTCTACGCGGAACGAACAACTCCTCCTAGGGTCCGATCTGGGCGAGTGGTACGACAGGCACGTGCGCAACGCGATTCTAGCGGCGTTGGACGAATTTCAGGAACGCGACAGCGGATGGGCGTTGTCGCGAATACTGAACCTAACGGTGAACGTTAACAAGTGCAATCCCATGCGCGTGGGATGTTGGATGGAGATACCGCGAGGTATAAGACTTAAACAAGCGGTGGTCAACGTGCGGTCGAAGAACGACACGTGTTTCGCGCGTGCGGTGGTCGCTGCTCTGTATCCCGTCGAGCGGAACGCGGACCGATGCGGCTTGTATCCCGATTACGCGACGGTGCTGAATCTCGACGGGATCAATCTTCCCATAAATCTGAAAAAGATCGGAAAGTTCGAACGTCAGAACGACGTATCGATCAATGTATTTACAACTCGGGAAAAAATTGAAAAAAAAACTAGTTCGGACGGGGCGCCGATGACAACGCGATCGTGCCTCTGCGGTTGACCGACGATAAGAGGCATAGACACGTAAATCTTTTGTATCTGCGCGATACGCTACGCGGCGTCAACAGGGGCCATTTCGCCTGGATAAAGAATCTGTCGCGATTAGTGAATTCGCAATTGACCGCGAAACGATGTGCGAAGCACGTTTGCGATCGGTAAGTAAATAAAACCTGAGGAATAAGGAAACGACAAGGTATTATTTTTTATATATACTAAACACATAGTAATTACACGCACGTTACTTCGCAGATGTCTACACTATTTCTATACGCGCGAAAAGTTGGCCGCTCACAGCGTCGACTGCGGCCGAATGAACGACTGCGCCATCGTTCTTCCGAACGAGGACGATAAGTGGCTGTCGTTCGACAATCACGACAGAAAGGAGCGACTTCCCTTCGTGGTGTACGCGGAGCTGGAGTGTCTTCTCGAACAACGGGAGAGGGGGAATGTCGAAGGGGGCGCGAGAACGGAAAGATACGCTTATCAGCGTCACGTACCGTTCAGCCTGGGCTACTATCTGTGTTGCACCTACGACGATACCGTATCTGCGTACAAATATCGTCGCGGCGAGGATTGCGTTTCGTGGTTCGTGAACGAGCTTCGCGTTCTCGCACATCGCGTTAAGACTAAATTATCCACTAATATATCGATGGTAGAACTTACGGAGAACGAGAAACGCGAGTTTTGGCTCGCGACGCATTGTCACGTGTGTGGAAAAACGTTCCAACCGGAGGACAAGCGCGTGCGAGATCACTGTCATCTAACCGGACGCTACAGAGGTCCGGCGCATTCTCGTTGCAATCTGAATTATAGAAACGTGTACGTGATTCCAGTGTTCTTTCACAATCTGTCGGGTTACGACGCGCACTTTATCGTTGAGAAAATCGCGAACGATTTCGAGGGTGGAGTCGAGCTCCTGCCGCTTACAAAGGAAAGCTATATATCGTTCGCGAAGACCGTTAAGGAGACGCAGACGGACGGGAGATGGGATCGGTACGTGAAGCTTCGATTCGTGGACTCGTACAAATTTTTAGCCGCGAGTATCGAAACTCTGGCTTCCTATTTGGACAAGGATAAGCTGAGAATAACGCGTTCGGAGTACGCGAATTTGAGCACGGAGGATCTCGATCTGCTCACTCGCAAGGGAGTGTTTCCGTACGAGTACGTCGACAGCGTGGACAAACTGCGGGAGACCGAACTTCCGCCGCGCGAGGTCTTTTACAGCTCCCTGACCGACGAAACCGCGAGCGAGAGCGACTACGAGCACGCGACGAGGGTCTGGCGACGTTTTCGCGTGCGAGATCTCGGCGAGTACAGCGATCTGTATCTCAAGACCGACGTGCTTCTTCTGGCGGATATCTTTGAAAATTTTCGAGACACGTGTGTGGCGAGTTACGGGCTGGATCCCGCGCATTATTATACGTTGCCGGGGTACACGTGGGACGCCATGCTGAGGTACACCGGCGTGCGTTTCGAACTGCTCACCGACATCGACATGGTGCTGTTCGTGGAACGCGGAATACGCGGCGGCCTCAGTCAATGTTCGCTCAGGTACGCGCGAGCTAACAACAGACACGTACCGACGTACGACTCGTCCCAGCCCACTACGTATCTCATGTATTACGACGTGAACAATCTGTACGGCTGGGCTATGAGCGAATCGCTGCCGTACGCGAATTTCCAGTGGCTCGACGACCCTGAGAATTTCGACGTGACGACCGTGCCGGCGGACAGCGATATCGGTTACATTCTGGAGGTGGATCTCGAGTATCCGCCGAACCTGCACGACGTCCACGCGGACCTGCCGTTGTGCCCGACGCGTGATAAACCGCCCGGTAAGCGGCAGGAGAAACTGCTCGCTACTCTCTACGACAAATCGCGCTACGTGAGCACTATCGAAACCTGCAGCAATATCTGCGACTCGGTTTGCGTCTGACGCGCGTTCGTCGCGTTCTGCGATTCACCCAGTCACCGTGGCTTCGCGGCTACATCGAGCTGAACACTACGCTTAGGACGCGCGCGAGCAACGAGTTCGAACGGAATATGTACAAACTGATGAACAATGCCGTCTTCGGCAAGACGATGGAGAACGTGCGCGATCACGTGGATGTGCGTCTCGTGACGCGATGGGACGGGAGATATGGCGCGGAGGCGATGATCGCTAAGCCGAACTTTCACAGTAGAAGCGTCTTCTCGGAGAATCTCGTCGCGATCGAGCTGCGAAGGCTCGAGGTAAAATTCAACAAGCCGGTCTACGTGGGCATGTGTATTCTCGAGATATCCAAGACGCGTCTCTACGAGTTTCACTACGACTACATGGTGCCGCTCTATCGCGACCGGTGTCGAATTGCTTACACGGATACCGATAGTCTGATCTATTCGTTGGAGTGCGAAGACGCGTACGATCGTATGAGACGCGACATAGACAGATTCGACACGAGCGATTACACGGAGAATAACGCGCACGGTATGCCGCGCGTCAACAGGAAGGTGCCCGGTTTGATGAAGGACAAGAACAATGGCGCGATCATGACGGAGTTCGTGGGCCTCAGAGCGAAGATGTACACTTACAAGGTACTCGGACGCGACGACACCAAGAGAATAAAGGGCGTTAAAAGAAACGTAGTCGCGAAGAGGATCACGTTCGAGGATTACGTGGCGTGCCTGCGGAACGCGCGCGAGCTGAAGACGCGCCAGTCGTGCATACGCTCGACGTTGCACGAGGTTTACACCGTGTCGGAGCAAAAACTAGCTCTCAGTCCGCACGACGACAAGCGATACGTGACGTTGAACAGCGAGGAAACGCTTCCGTGGGGACATTACGGAATACCGTTGTAAAAAAAGAAACAATATCATAGGCTTCCTAAAATTGTTTTATCGTAAAGTCAATAGCACGTAAGAAACAAACCAATGAATGTGTAAACTTTTATTAATAAAGTACACGTTGCGTGTGTCTACGAATGTCTAACTATTTTTTGTTACAATACAGATCCCTTATCTATCCACGAATTGTGCGAACTGTCCATTCCTAGCCACTTCACGTACGCTCGATTGCCCCGCTTACGCAGGACTTTTACCACGAGATAGACGTCGGGATCGGAGACGCGTAGCAACTCGTGTTCGTAGAATCCTCCGGCTATCGCTTCTCCGCGAATGTCTTTCAACAGATATGTAACGGGATTGGTCCTTTGTACTTTAGCTATGCGAAAGATTTCGGTGGTCCAATTGGGAGTGTAGCCCTTTTCGAAGATCGTTTTGAATTTGCTCACGCGCACCGGATCGTCGACTCGAAATCTCGCCGGTGCGGCGATCTTTGCGCGACTGTACACCGTGCGCAGCAGTTTTTCGGCAACGGTGGGCGTCACGTCCGTCGGACGCATTCCGATCGTTCTGTGTCTGCGACGATTGTAATTCGACAAGAGGCGCGGCAGCGAGTCTATCCATCTGTACGATGCCTGGAGCGTGAAGAGCTTCCACATGTCGTTTTTCAACGTGCGATTGAATCTCTCCACCACCGACGCTTTCATCACCGAATACGTGGAGTAGTGATTCACCTTGTGGGCGTCGAAGATTTTGCGCGCGTCGGCGTTGTAGAATTCCTTTCCTTTGTCCGTTTGCAGATTCCTAGGGTATCGCGCGTCCTCGCAAAAGATCTTTCGGAGAGCCGTCGCGACCTCCTTTCCGCTCTTAGTCTTGAGCGGGATCGCCCAGGCGTAGGGGAGACCGGGGCTAAAAGGTCAACGGGGTTGAAGATTCAAATCAAATATCTCGGAACCTGTATATTGTGTGAACTCGCTATTAACATTGTAAACGCTGCTTATGGTACCCATGTGACCAACGGAGTTTCGGCAGGTTACCTGCCGTATTATGATTTTTACGAGGGCAAACGTGTTTTCGGAAGGTGAAAGTTACATTTTCTGCGCGTGGAAATTTTGTAATATCTGCAATAATATTTGCTCTCCAAATCTCGAGGTACGTGATTATAAAGAGTAATACATGCTGAACACGAATCCAGTGTAGTTTTTTCATTATCGTTGATGTCTAATATTTCGTGGGCGATCAAACCTGAAACTTGTGTTTGGGGCTAATCGGTCAGTAAGCAGTCCAGATGCATTTCCAAGGCATTTCCAGGCTCATTGCATATGGAATATGGATGAGACGGGAATTACAACCGTTCAGACACCGAATAGAGTCATCGGACGTCGAGGAGTGAAACAAGTCGGGCGAGTGACTTCTGCGGAAAGAGGAACCCTCGTAACTATTTTTTAATAATGTTTCGCATAAAAATTTTAAATAAATTTTTATATTTTTCTCTTAAAAAACAATTATTAAAATGTATCCTATCATTTTTCAGGATTAGATGTACGTATATGTATTGAAAATGCAGTGTGACGTTTAAACCCCGGCATTTTTGAGATTTCAATTTTTCCACCGTTGTCGTTTTTGCTCTATACCGGTTAAACAAAGCGACGTAGACAAAAATTTCCTATATAAATTTTGTAGCTAAAGGTTCACTCTTTACAGTGGTATACCACATTTAACTAAAATTATTTATTTTGTTGTTAAAAATCGGCACCGAAAAAAAACTGACCTTTTAGCCCCGGTCTCCCCTACTTGCTCAACACATCGATGACTGTCAGAATGTAATTGTGACCCGCGTTTTCGCGCGAATATGGACGCATCTCGACCACGTCGGCCTGCTACAGGTCGTCGTAGCCGCGCACCACGACGCGGCGGCGAGAAAAGTTTTTTCGCGCCGGCGCGTGCAATTTTTCCACGAGTCTACGTTTTTCCACACGCTCATTCTCCTTAAGAATTTTTAAAACAGTCTTAATTGCGATGATTTCAACCTCGTGCTTATCCAGTATTTTTCACAGTTTCGAAATGGTCTTTAAATTCTTTTATCGCTTCTCTCAAAGCTGTCTTTCTGTGCTCCGCGATCGCTCCCTCGACGAAGCTTCTATTCGTTGCGTCGGTGCCTATCTCCGGCGCGGCTACTCCTCGTATCTTGCGTTCCCTCGCGTCGTAAAAGCCCTGATTCAAGCGGAGCGCGTCGTTCTTCAGAGTCGCGATTCCACCTCTCAATTCTTCGATCGCGCTGTTCTTCTTGATCTCTTCGATTACGACGCTCTTGAGCCGTTCGATCGCGCCAACTACGTAGGTCTTGTTCGCCGCGTCGGTGCCGATTTCCGGCGCGGCTACGCGCCGTATCTTGTGCTGATCCGCTTCATAAAAGTTAAAATGAATGAGAAGCGCTGCGTTCCTCACCGACGCTATCTCATTTCTCAAATTTCTTTTCGCGTTGTTCTCCACCGCCGCTATCTTGCCTTTCAATTCTTCGGTCGCGCTTTTCTTCGATCGTTCGATCGCGCCCTCGACGTAACTCCTGTTCGTCGCGTCGGTGTCGATTTCCGGCGCGGCTACTCTTCGTATCTTGCGCTCCTTCGCGTCGTAGGAATCCTCGCTTATAAAGAGCGCGTTGTTGCGCGTGTAATTACGCAGGGATTCGATCGACGAGCGTAATCTCACCGTGGACGCACCGTTGATTCCGTCACCGTTGCCCCGATTTGTCAGAGACATACCGAATTTGTTCACGGACATCGCGCTGACGGGCGCGCGATTCGTACTGCCGTCGCGATCGACGCGACCGATCAATTTATAACGAAACCAGCCTCGCGAAGTTCCTCGATTATCGACAGGATTTCGTTGTTGTGAGCGTCGTTGCCGGCCCGACGAGAGGCGTCTAGCAGTCGAAGTCGATCGACCAGCTCGTTGGGATCGTCCCAGTGAACGTAATCGATCGCGTTGTCGGTCAGTCGCATGTTCGACGGCAGTCCGGCACCCTTCGTGGTTCTAACTTTGCTAGACGGGTGTACGAGCGGCGCTATTATTTTCGTGTACTTTTGTCCCCTGTTACCCTTGACAGGCATGTTGGCGCTGCGATCGCGTTTGTGAGCGCTGGTGGCGAAAAGTATACTCCTGTACGTTCGTTTGTCCTTGTCCGTGTAGACGCGAGCGTCGGGAGTTCGCATGAAGATCAATTCGTACAGACCACGCGTGCCCTTGTACCGTACACCGCCGATGATTACGGAATCATCCGCGGCCACGTCAAACCGCTTGTCACCCAACATCGTGTATTTCTCACCGAGATACACTCCATAGACGTGGTCGATCTGCTTTTTTTTGTCGCCGCTCAGAAGAGCGCCCACGTATTCCCGCCCTAACGGTCCTAGTTGGCTATCCAGAGCGTCGCGACCTTCCACCGTACTCAAAGATTCCCTGACGGACGTCTCTAGCGCGGGAGGTGGAGTCGTCGTCTCCGAGACGATCTCACGTTCTCTGGGTAAAAACCGGACCGGATCGGTGTGGATCGGCGTAGAGCTCGTCATAGTCGTCGTGGGAGCCGAACTCAACCGTGCTGGACGCAACTCTCTTTTTTCCGCGGTCGTCGTCGTCCTGATTGGTGTGAATACGTCGTCGTCCTCCCCGTAATCGCGCTCCAGGTCGGCGCCAGCATCGTCGTCGTCGTCGTTCTCGCTGTCCTTCTTCGCTCTCTTCGTCGCTTTCATTTTTCTCGCGAACGTAAAGTTACCACCGTCGTCGTCGTCGTCAATTTTGTCCAACCCTTTACTCTTACGTTCCATGTCATCGGCGAGCCGTTTCAGAGGTTTGACGATAGGCTCGTACCTCTTTTTCAAAGCGATCTCACTCTCCATTTTTCTAGCCCTGAGAGCGGCGTATTTTCTGCGAATTGATGCGCGCGTTTTGGCTATCTCTCGCGCGGTCCTCTCTCCCGCGATCGCGCTCATACTCGCGTCGTTCGACGAGGCGCACTGATCGGCTCTACAGCACGGCGAAGTCGTGGAACCCCCGTCTGTACCGTCCGCCTCGCAACGCGCTGTCCTTGTTTATCACGGCAAAACCGTAGGTGCGTCGCCAACACTCGCGACAGAAGGCGCGAAACTCGTCGTACGACATATCGATGTTCACGTGATCGTCGTACACGTGTCGCAGATTGGTGCCGTCCTGCCTAAACAGGATCAACAGATTTGCGTTATCGCGCACGAGATGTTTCGGTATTTTAGCGTACGTCTGACAGAGATAGAAGCAATCGATATTCGAATGTCGACCCATAGAAAAGTACTCTCTCATTCGGTCCTGCTTATCGCAGGCCACGTCGTCGAAGACGAAGACCGAGTCGGGAAGCGCCTCGTCGGGCGGAACGACGTCGCGATTGTCGGAAAATGCGCGATAGCTGATCTCGTCCATAGGCTCGAACAATCGTTCGAGGTATCGATACTTCGGTTGTTGCAGAGATTTCGAGTACACGTATACGTTCTCGAAACGAAGACCGTGCGGTTGTTCCAACAGACTCAGCAGAACGTTCGTCTTACCACAATTCAAGGGACCGCAAATGATGCAGCGTACGACGTTCGGCAGGAGAGGACCGTGCCTGCGCGATTCTCCGTTTCCTCTCTCGCTCGCGCCTAACCTCGCCAGCGTTTTGCGATCCAGATTCGAGACTCCTATCGTCACCGACTGTCGCACGAATCGCATTTTGCCCTCTCTCTCGGTCTTTTCCGCGAGCGCGCGCTAGCTCGATTCGTTCACGATGAACTCCTCGATCGCCGGAAAGGGTGAGGGAAGCGCGGACGTCGTTTCGTTTCGTCGCACGTGCGCAAACGCCTCGCGCGCGGGCATAAATAGCGCGAGCGTGTCGTCGTATCCGTATAAAAATTAATCTAAAAGCAACGATTCGTTCGCGCGCATCGGTGATCGAGATGTTTCCCATACTCACGGAGAGGCACGATATTCTTAATCTAACGGCCGAGGATCTGGAATTCGTTCCGAAGATCGTTCTGTTGCGCAATTTTGAGAAATACGTGCACCTGCTGTGAGACCATTTGCCGGAACATATAAAAAAGGATCCCGAGACGCAGAGATATCGCCCGTGTATAGAACATTACAATCGTCCGTGGCAGCAAACGCACATAGACGGTCCACCGCCGCTCATCAAAGACTGCTACGTGTGCAATAGCGCGCTCGCTCTGAACGGTGAGTCATCAACTTCCCGTTCGAAGTAAGAAGAAATAAATCCTCCCACAACCGCGACCGAATGCGCGGCGCCGGTCTACTCAATCGCGCGATAAACGCTCTTCCCTTCGAGCTGCACATACCCGGCTATCAATTTTGTGGACCCGGTACGCGTCTAGCGAAAAGACTAGCGCACGGTGAGGAAGGCATCAATCCATTGGACGCGGCGTGTCGAGAGCACGACGTCGCGTATTCGCGAAGCGGCGAGCTCGCCGAGCGACACGTCGCCGATCGACAGCTCGCCGAGAGGGCGCGCGAGCGCGTCACCGCGAAGGATTCCACGGCTGGTGAGAGACTCGCCGCGGCGGCTGTATGGGCGGCTATGAAGGCGAAGACGAAACTGGGCATGGGTATGGAACGCAAAAGGAAAACGAGGAAAGGAATGGGATTGAGAAGAAACACGAAGACAAGAAGGAAGAGCGAGAGGAAGAAGCGGAGGATACTTCCAACAGCGAAACGCGGCGGCTTCTTGCCTTTTCTACCGATGTTGAGCGCGCTCGGTTCCTTGATCGGTGGCGCGGCTGGCGTGGTCAAAGCGGTGAGCGCCGGCAAAGCGGCGCAGCGACAACTCGACGAATTGCAGCGACACAATCGCGCGATGGAGGGTCGCGGGTTGTACCTCGCGCCGTATAAGAAGCGTAAGGGTGGCGCGAGGAGAGTCGTCGAAAAAAAAATTTCGCGGAAGAAGCCGACGTTAGTGCATCTACCTCCGTACGGCGTCACGACGAACGAGCAGCTCGATCGATCGGCGCGTCGCCTACGCATACCGTTCTTCCGTGGGGTGTTTATGCGCGACGCTCTGCCAACGAGGGTGCGACGCGCGGAGTGCGGCATCGTGAATCTCGACGACGCGGTGGGTCCGGGCACGCATTGGGTCGCTTACGCGAAAAAAGGGAACGCTGTGATCTACTTCGACGCGTTTGGAAATCTCCGTCCGCCGAGGGAGCTCGCGCGATATCTCGGCGAGAGCGCGATCGTGACGTACAATCGTCGCGCGTTTCAGACATTCGATCAGAGAATCTGCGGACAGCTGTGCCTGCGATTTCTTCGCGAGATCGATTGGGGGAGTGGTGGACGATTCTCCCGCGATGTCGCTGACGCTCACGTTGACCGGAACCAGCAGCGTTCTTACGGTGAGTCACTTTCCCGCTTTGGATCTGAGCGACGGTGAATACGAGTTGGGTTTAGCGACTTTTGAGACGTACATTTCGATACCGAACGTTACGTCCGCGAACAATCGCTTCTACTTCGGCGAGGACGACTGGAGAAACGTCGTTCCGGAAGGATCATACGAGCTGCGAGCCGTGAGCAGATATCTGCGCGCCGCTCTTCTTTATCGCGAACGTCGCGCGCGTGAGAGAGAAAAAATTAAAGAGAAAGGAGGAAAACCGCAGACCGATGACGATGGACGGGTAAAAGATAAAAACCGAACGGAGAAGGAAGACGGTTATCACATATACGAGGACGAAGACGACGATGACGGTGACGGTTATGGCATATACGAGGACGACGATGAGAACGACGACGATGACGGTGGTGATAGAACGATACTCGCTCTTCGCGCCAACGAGAATACTATGAGGAGTGAGATAAAGTGCGCCTACAGAGTGAATTTTACAAAACCGAACAACATCGGTTCTCTTTTGGGTTTCTCGCGCGATCGTATCCTAAAACCGAACAAATGGTACGTTTCCGACGGACCCGTTGACGTCATGAGCGTGAACATAATTCGCATCGAATGCAGCATCACCACGGGAGCGTACAGCAACGGACGCTCGGTGCACGCGATACACGAATTCGCGCCGAAAGTTCCACCGGGATATAAACTGTCGGAGACTCCGACGCAGATCATTTACCTCCCGATCGTCGCGCGAAACGTCACCGATATCACGGTGCGAGTCGTGGATCAGAAAGATCGGTTGATCGACTTTCGCGGTGAGGAGATAACGATTAGACTGCACATACGTCGTCGTCGCAGTTAGTGTGTGTGTGTGTGTGTGTGTGTGTGTGTACGCGATACCTCCACGACCTGAAGAAAAAAGAGCGAGAGAAGGGATGCTCGTTCTGAACGGATCTAGCGCGAATTGTGCGAACGAGCGAGCTAGCCCGTTCTACGACGAGATCGGAAGCGTGGGGAAGAGAAGAGGTGGAGGAGGAAGGAGAGCCGTTCTCAGCAACGCCAACGTCAGGTTCCTACGATCGTTGGGTCTCGCCGTGAGAAACGCGTCGCCGCCGCGTCGTTTCCACATCGAAAGAAAAGGTCATGGCCGACATCCTGAGTATCGGTGGTGAGCCGATTTTCGACGAGCGCATCGTCGGAATCGAGACTCACACGTATAACCCATACGTCAACACGACATTTGAGCACAACGACGAGATACGAATACCCATACAGCAGCAGGATCTTTATACGCTGCCGTGCGACAGTTTCCTGTACGTTGAGGGGCGACTCTACGACGACGGCGCGACGACGGAGGAGCAATACGCGAAATTAGTTAACAACTGCGTCGCGTTTATGTTCGACGAAATTCGATACGAACTCGACGGTGTGAAGATCGACCGGTGTAGAAACGTCGGAATAACCAGCACGATAAAGAACTACGTGTCGCTGACCGTCGAATGAGCTAGAAGACTGCAGAATGCCGGATGGAGTTATCCGACAAACGAATCGAATCTGAACAGCGCATCCCATCAATTCAAATTTTGCGTACCTTTGAACAATCTGTTGGGTTTCTGCGAGGACTATAAACGTGTGGTGATAAATGCGCGACACGAGCTTATCCTAATACGCGCTCGTAACGACGTCAACTGCGTCGTAGATCCAAAAAAAACCGTGCCGAGAAATCCAGCCAAGGATCCTAAAATTACGTTGCTGAAGGTGCAATGGCGTATGCCTCACGTGGCGTTAAACGATGTGACTAAGTTATCGTTGTTGCGAACGTTGGAGAGCGGACGATTTCTGAGCGCGGGCTTTCGCTCTTGGGACCTGTACGAATTTCCCCTGCTGCAGAACACAACCAAGCATTCGTGGGCCGTGAAAGCCGCGCCGCAATTGGAGAAGCCGCGATACGTCATATTCGCGCTGCAAACTGGACGGCGAAACGAATTCACGGAGGACGCCTCGAGGTTCGATCATTGCGCGCTCGCCAACGTGAAATTGTATCTCAACTCGGAATTCTATCCCTACGACGATGTGAACGCGGATTTCGAAAGCGACAAGTTCGCCGTGCTGTACGAGATGTACGCGAAATTTCGAGGAGCGTACTACGGGGACAGTCGCGACGACGCGCTCTTCTCCCCGCGCGAATTCGCGCGAGTAGCTCCGCTCGTGGTAATTGATTGTTCCCGTCAAAACGATTCGGTGAAGAGCGCCACCGTGGACGTGCGCATCGAATTCGAAAACAAGGAAAACGTTCCGCCGAAAACCACCGCCTTTTGTCTCATCGTTCACGATCGCGTCATCGAGTACAGTCCGCTGACCAACGTGGTGCGCAAAATTATCTAACGGAAAATGCGATTGTAGGATACCGCATCCCGGAAACGAGGGATATATAAATTCGAGGATCTTTCCATTGTTCCTCAGACTCTGTTAGGAACGAGCAGTTTAAGCACATCCTTAAACAAACATTATTACATATTTCTTTCCAACGCGCGCTGACTCAGTGGCCACAGCAGCAACGACGACGACGACGATCTTCGTCGACCTACAGGGATTCGCAGTGGGCGACAGATTCGTCGCGAAGGAGGTGGCCGTGCTGCGAAGCGAGACGCGCGTACTGGCGCATTATGTGTTTCGCGCGCCGATGAATTGGGATCTGCTGACGAGCGCCGAGAAGACAAGGGCCGGCTGGTTGATGGCGAACCATCACGGCCTCCGTTGGGAGGATGGGGACACAGACTATCGCCTAGCGAAGACCATTATTCGACGCGCGGTGTGCGACAACCTGGAAGAAACGTGGGAGAGAGAAGAGACGCCCGGCGCGCGAATCTATGTAAAAGGTCTCGAGAAGAAGAGGTGGCTGGAGGAGATTCTCGGCGACGTCGACGCGACGATCGGGGCCATCGACGCTGAGTACGACGACATCGATCGGTTGGAGATTCTTCGCGCCGATCGCGCGTTTCGCTGCGGACGTCATCAACGGTGCTGCGCGATGGAGAACGTGATGAAGTTGCGCGACTGGTGGATCGAGCGACGCGAATGTCTCTCCAACATCGACTCCACAGATTAAATGTAAAAAACATATTACTCGTATGGCATAATTGCATTTTTAATGTATTGCTCATTTTTTAATTGTATTACTTATTTTTATTGTATTAATCATGTTTTATTCCATATGTATCCGTCTATCTATATTGTATTTACTCATTTTTTACACCATCATGTATATCCTTCTATCCATATTGTATTAAATAATAAACTGATGTAAAATCGACGAACAACAATATTCCTTTTCTTCACATACCTATACCCCGTATTCTATGTATATATTATAAGCTGTCGGTACGTAAAAATGGCCGGTCGCGGGAGCGCGATAATGCAGAGTGCGTAAAAATGGCCGTTCGCGGAAACGCGATATTTTCAACTGGATAAACAGAGAGAAACGAGAGCGCGAGACGGGAGGGAACGATAGCGTCAAACGCGAGACGGGTGGGAGCGATAGCGCGATACGGAAACGAACGAGAACGCCGAGACGCTCCAGCGCGAGGCGTGGATACGTGCGTGAGTGAACGATAACGCCGAGCCGCTCCAACGCGAGGTGTGGTTACGAGCGATAACGCCGCCGAGCGTGAGATTGGGTGGGTAGGGAGCGATATGACAGAAAACGTGAATTATTTTTTTAATAATATATGTTTCATTTATTTCATTATATTTTACATATTAATGTGAGTTATTTTTTCAATAATAATATATTTCATTTATTTTTATATATTAACATGAGTTATTTTTTAATAATATATGTATGTTTCATTTATTATATTTTACATATTGTTTTTTTGACTTTTTTCATTTTTGCGACAACCAACTGTCAGGCACACCTTCGTCGTCGATGGTTACTACTCCTCGCCCTTGTTGTTTGGTCCTTGATTGTTCGGCTCGTTGCCGTCATCATCACCATCTGTCTGGCGACGAGCTGCCTCCTCGGTCGCGTCCAAACGGGCGACGTCTCTGTGCATCACACGAATTTTACTCACGAATAGTCGGATTTGATTTCGAGACTTCTTCGCCAACGAGGTGATGATGACTCTGCACAAAAAATAAAAAAATAAAAAAATGAAAAAATAAAAAAATAAAAAAATAAAAAATATAATTAATAAATATGAATACAAAAAAATGTTGATTAATCATATTAATCATATTAATAAATCATTTGACATTGAAAACTAATACTTACGTTCTCTCCAACATGATCGCGTCCTCGTCGACGCGAACTGTTAATTGCAGGCAAGAAGGCACCTTTTCTGTAATGTTTTTTAATCGCAGCTGCAGCTGCCGCACAGCGACGCACAAATTATCAACTTCCCTCGTCAGGGCCGCGGTTTGTATTTGTAACAAATCGCAAACGCTCTTCAAATCATTGAGTTTATCCATATTTTACTTTTATATACGTTTACAAGAGTTCGCGTGAGGAGTGATATGGAGAGACTACACCCAAGTCTAGTTTCAAGTTCTTTATATACGGTAAAAAAGGATATTGCGGTAAAAAATATAAGAATAGCATTTTTGCATCGAGGAAAAAATGCATTTTATCAAACCGACTCATTCGCTGGAATCTTCGACGCGCAATTTTTTCCACCCGAGACCCCCGCCGCCACCCATCCACACCGAGGAAGTGCGACAAAAGAAGGATATTGCGGTAAAAAATGTAATAAGAATAGCATTTTTGCATCGAAGAAAAAATGCATCGAGGAAAAAATGCATCTTATCAAACCGACTCATCCACCGGAATCGTCGACGCAATTTTTTCCACCCGAAACCCCTACCACGACACCTATCCGCGCCGAGGAAATGCAACAAAAGTAGGATATTGCGGTAAAAAATGTAATAAGAATAGCATTTTCGCATCGAGGAAAAAATGCATCTTATCAAACCGACTCATTCGCTGGAATCTTCGACGCGCAATTTTTCCACCCGAAACCCCTACCACCACACCTATCCGCGCCGAGAAAATGCGACAAAAGAAGGATATTGCGGTATTTTGCATCGAGAAAAAATGCATCTTATCAAACCGACTTATCCGCCGGAATCTTCGACGCAATTTTTTCCACCCGAGACCTCGCCGCCACCTATCCGCGCTATCGCTAACGAGCGTCCTCGCGTAAACATTCGCATCCGGAACGCTCATCGCGATCGCGCTCAAACCGCAACGCACCGTCATCGCAGTTCCACCGTCTCTCTCTCGCTCTCGACGATGTGGCTCACGCGCGTCATCGCGTTAACCGCGTGTTTTATCGCTGTGAGGTGCATCAATCCCACGGACGAGAATTACACACTCGCATTCGATTACCTGCAGAAATACGGATATCTGACCGAAGATGTGGACGCGGTTCCAGCTCAGAGACGAAACAATGTTCTTCGCAAAGCCGTCGAAGATTTTCAGAAATACTACAATTTACCCAGCGACGGAACGCCTAACAACGAAACGCTGCAAATGATGAGTAAACCGCGATGCGGTTTTCGAGATATCCTGAAGCACGGAACGAGAGCGAGTTTATCCAAATGGCCAAAGACGCACCTGACGTGGGATTTTTTCGTAGCCACCGAGAACGAGTTAAACACGGCGCGGGCCGCGTTCGACCTGTGGTCGCAGCATTCAGCATTGACGTTCGAACGCTCCGAAACGAATCCTGACATTATAATATCTTGGCGACGCCTACGTCACAGTAACACGAATGTCAAGGTAAACGGACCACATTGCTCGGCCAAATTCGACGGTCCCGGTAACGTGCTCGCCCACGCGTCTCTCCCGACGGACGAAGCGGGGTTCGTCTCCGAGGTGCACGTCGATGGGGACGAGCCGTGGCACATTCACGTCAGTAAAAATCCCTCGGATAAGTTCTCCCTACAATTCACGCTGACGCACGAGATCGGTCACTCTCTCGGATTGTTGCACAATAAGCGCCCGACTTCGGTGATGTTCGCGTACTCGCCCGTCAAGCAGTATCCGGTCAAGCTCGACAAATTTGACATTATGGACATTCAACGTTTGTACGGTGAAAAACTGACGAACGAGCCCTCGCAGACGCCGGCGCCGCCGCCGCCGCCGCCGCAGCCATCACCGGACCTGTGCAGCATTGATCGCGTAAACGTGATATTGATTTTGGAAAATCGAATGTACATCTCGTACAAGCGTTACGTTTGGTCGATCGATCTGGACGGTAGGACGTACAACGGACCGTTAGCCCTTTCGAATCACATGAGCTTTCTTCAGAACAATTACACACGCATAGCCGCCGCCTATCAATCCCCGTCCGGTGATCTCATGGTATTCGTAGATAATTTGGTATACAGGGTTCATATCCAGAATTTACTCTGAGACCAGATTGGCCGAAGACCTTGCAACAACTCGGCTTTCTCGAAAAAACGATAATCAACGGAGCGGTAAACACCTACAGAGGACGTTCCTTCGTGGTGTTCAACGGTAACTCGGTAGCCGAGATAGACGAATGTGCGAAGAGAGTTGTCAGATTTACGCCTTTCGAAACAACGTTTCCCGGAATACCAACCGGTGTGACGTCGATCTTCCGATACGTCGACGGCAATCTGTACTTCACCACTCGGACGCAGTTCTACAAATTCAACGAATTTACGAAGGCCGTCACGGCGGCTGGTAAATTCGATTTGCGGATGCTGAATATCGTCTGCCCTAAGGCCGAACTGTTGCAACAGTTGCGCGATCTCCTCGATCGAATCGTACGCCTCAACGATTTAACGTCACCGGCGAGCGATTCGTACGATGACGACGACGGCGGCGGCGTTCGGCTTTCCGATCGCCGTATCCGCCGAAGGAAGTAGAGAACTGCGCAAATTCCCACACCACGCCGCACATCGCGCGATATATAGTAAGAACTTTTCTACTTATACCGATGTGTCCCCCCAAAGCATCAGTATCGCATCGTCAGCCGAATACGACGTGTCGGATAAAAAATCAGAAACGAACGATACTACAGCGCGTGCAAAATGTTCTCGACGCTGACCGATCGACCCGCGCCGAACGGTTTTTCCCCTTGCGAGACGGATTCGGAGATGAACGACGACTGCAAGATACGAAGAATCGATTTGACGGACGATCATCTTCATCGGGAGTCGCGTTCCAGCTCTCACCCCCCCACCGACATGCCCGTTGACGTGCCTGCGGTGCGCGTCCTAACGACGCGTTATCTGCTGACGACGACTGGCTACAAATACTTAGCCTTAGGTATCACGATTAAGTCACCGTGGTACAGTATACCCACGCCTTCGTACGTGGATATCGCCCTGGGAGATAAACAAGGCAGGGAAGTCTCTCTGACGCTCGATATGTGGAAAGGACTGGTCGAGCGCAAACGCGACGTATTATCGTGTATGCGATCCACCCCCGTCGACGGAACCCGCCCCCCCCCCCTCACCGATAACGATCGGAGACATGACGCTGCGATTCGGAATGATCAACAACCTGCCGATCCTGCGTATTGAGCTACCCAACGCGGCTCGTGTGGCGATGTCGCTCAAAACCGTGCTCACGCTGTACGATCTCCGATTTTGCGTCAATCGCATCCTCTCAGCGCTGAGCGCGGCGACCGAGGAAATCGACGCGAAGTATTCGCGCTATCGGGAGATAGCCGCCAACGCTATCAAGATGGGCACTTCGGCTAAAAATGCGATACTGAAGAGCGAATTCTTCGATCCTAACAACATCGTCGATTGTGAAATTACCGCGCTCTGTTTCCGATCATAATGTCGCGACGCGTGTCTGCAAATATATATTCATACGCGCAAAATAATGTGAGCGCACGTCGACGTACGCGTATAATTTTAGTTTTTCAAAATAAAAAAATACATATCTCATCTGTGTGTTCTCTATCTTTCTTTTTCCTTTTTTCCCAAATCCGTACCTATCTCAACGCAATCCCGCGCTCCCCAGATCCCCCGACTCCGCTTGCTCCACAATCGCCGCGATCGCGTCATCCGCGATACGGGGCGAAACAACCTTCGAACCGAGGAAAAACAACAACGAAGAAAGGTAATCGGGACCCGCGAAAAAGAACGACCTTGAACGCATTTTCGTGGAACGTCTCGAGGAGCGACCTTGAACGAGTTTGAACGAGTTCGAACGCGTTCAAACGCGTTCGATCTCCTTCGGAAAGGCGCGGCGCGATTTCCGCGCGCGGTCGGTAATACTTCTAGCCTCAGGCCGGTCGCGGGGGGTGAGGGGCGCGGGGAATCGGGTGAGGGGGGAGTGCGCCTGACCAATCACCAACCGACCTTTCCGTACTACTTGTGAGAACGGAAAGGCAAGACGGTGATTGGTCAGGCGCACTCCCCCCCTCACCCCGATTCCCCGCGCCCCTCACCCCCCGCGACCGGCCCGAGCCAAAAGTGCCTGTTACCATACTACTCACATCAAATTATATCTGGTCTCATATGCTTAGATTTGTCTTAGTCTGCGCAGATCTGGTCATATATGTTCATATATAATCATATATGGGGTGTAATCAGTCTTCGACGGTTCAGATCAAACCATATCTGCTCAGATCGGACCAATCTGTGATTAAATTTCATCGAAACAGTCCAAATCTGACTGTCTGTTTAGATATAACCATACTCGAATGCGATTCAAAATACATTAATCTGGAAAGCTCTTCGCGTTCCAAACCCTATCTCCCTGCTAGAGGTTTCCAGGGAACTCGAACGCTTATACAGAAAAGAAAACTCTTCCCGGATCTCCCGACGGCGTCTCCAGGTCATTTTGGGTTACCCCGACGGCCGGCTAGTTGCTTCGGCTAGTTGCTTCGGCAGGTGAGTTGTTACACACTCCTTAGCGGATTCCGACTTCCATGGCCACCGTCCTGCTGTCTTAAGCAACCAACGCCTTTCATGGTGTCCCATGAGCGTCGAGTTGGGCGCCTTAACTCTGCGTTTGGTTCATCCCACAGCGCCAGTTCTGCTTACCAAAAATGGCCCACTTGGCACTCTGACCATATTTGTCCAGATATAATTATATATGAATAATATTATTCATATATATATATATATTTAGTTTTATAGAATTTTACATCCCTTCATGATTTTTAAATATATCTGAGCAGATCTGGATCTACATTCGGTAAATAATTATATATCGGCAGATCAAATTATATTTGGTCAAATCTAGTTATATCTGTTCAGATCTGGCCCGACAGAAACAATTTGCAGATCTGGTCAGATCTGATAAACCAGATATGGTCATATCTTGGTAGATCTAATTCTTCTTTCCCGGGATGTGTGTATAAACAGTACACATATAGGCGGGGAAGGGGCTTTGCCCCTCCCCCTGCAACAGAGATGGGTAGGGGTGGATCTCGGTTCGCATGGAAAGTTGAAAACCCGAACCGTACAATAGATCTCGTTTCGCCCTGTAAGCCAGGGATGGGGTGACCTTAATTTGAGTGGACGATTCTTTGGACAGCATTGTACGATTCGAGTTTTCAACTTTCCATACGAACTGAAGTCCACCCTTCCCACCCCTGCTATAGGGGAAGGTGCAAAGCCCCTCCTCCGCCTATATATGTACTGTTTATATACATATATCACCAAATTACTTCTCTTAGCACTGACACAAACTAACCTATACTGCAAAATCATGCAGACACTGGAACCATGCACGCGCGTCACTGGTGCGCGCAACTTACTATAAGTTACAATTTTTTATAAAACTTAATTATAATTAAGTTTTATAAGATAATTATTTTTTATGTACATACACTTAAATATATAACGAATAAAATAAAAAACTCTGCATATTGATTACTATGTAATTTACTGAGAAAAAAATTCCTGAAAACAGGTTATTTTTGCGTGCAACAAAGGTATGTAATACCTTAAAATAATTTAGAAAGTAATACAGGGCTCTTCATTCATAAGCTTATTTTTACTGTCTGTCTTCATCAGTCTTATTCTCATTATTATATCAATGCAATTTGACGTTATTTATAAATCACTCATTGCAAGGTATAAGATAGAATTTTGTTCCCTCAATTTTAAATAAACTTGAGATTACGGCAAAAAGAACACTAAGCAGTTCGATCATTATATGCATATCTCGTAATACAGAATAAGAGCCTTATACTTGAACGTATTGCTCATCATCGGTATCCCCTCCGTTGCTAATTCGTTCCAAGGAATTATGTAGTTTAATTTTTTCGTAATCAATATTCGTTTTCTTCTTACTTTTTACCTTCTCGTAACCGTCTGCATTTGCATCTAACAAGAAATTATTCACTTGCTCATATGGCGGTTCCTCATTCTGCGCGACACTCATGTATTTCACACTTTCATAATTTGGATCGGTGTGATTCACAGACTCGTAATTTGGGTCCGTATCACTGTCACCAGAACGACAAACGGATGCATAGGTCGGCTCGTTCGTATCATGCGGCATGCTTTCGTAATTTGGCTCCGAATCCGTGTCCTGATCCAATTCATCTCGCTGTCGCAATCGCACCTTCTCATAACCGGGATCGTCGTTGCTAGCGTTACTCACTTGTCTATGCTTAAATGGTGTTGAATATACGTCCGTGTTATTTTTCACAGGTATCGAATTAGGTTGATAGTCATTCTCCCGCGAACACTGCGGACGTAACATCTCATAGTTCGGATTGGATAAATTTGCGATTACTCTCGCAAAAGAGTTTCTTTGATTATTGTTAACGGCTTCGTATTCGTGATCAAATTCTAAATGCAACGGAACAATCGCATCAACTTTTGGCAATCTTAAAGAAGTGCGACTGTTACCTTCTGCATGAAAGTTGTTTGCAACAGAATTGATAGTGGTAGAATAATGTACGAGATCGGGTTCCTTCTTCTGTATTTCCACAGATTCGTGGCTGCACCATGACGCTCGGCTGATTTCTATGAGACTAAGTTTTCTATAAGTATTTGTTTCGGAATGTAGAGTGTTGTTAGAGCTTAGATGAGCATCGTTCTGCTGATCCTCTATTTCCCTTTTCTTCTTCATCACCTTCGCATACATATCCTCAAGCGATTTACCCGCCGACAGTGAAGATCTCGATCTATCATCACTTTTATTTTTTTTATCAATAGATGCATATCCCTCTGCAGTTGTTTCAGGCGGCGGTGGTAAAGGAGAATTGGCTTGACGTTTTTCAGGTTTAGGAGATCCGAGATTGATAATTGAGCTATTGGCACTTGACGATGATGCTAAAAATAAAAAAACAGTTGTATTATAAATATATTCTAAAATCAACACATTTATTTGGAGAACTAATAATATAACAAAATAATAAAAATAAATAGCAAAACCTCAAAAAAAATTATAATTTTGCTTCCTCATAGAGGAAGCTTTGTTTTCATAAACCTCGCATATGGACCTTTGATTGCGTATAAAGCTAGTTCTGGTCAACCAAATCTTAAAGAATTATATATGAAATATAGGTAGAAAAGATCGAAGAAAAAAAATGTTTTTTAGTTTTCTCTGCTAATGTGTTCAGAATGTTCTAAAACGTCGACAAATCACATTTTTACCAAATGTCCGCGCGCGCGCGCGCGCGTGTGTGTGTGTGTGTGTGTGTGTGTGCGTGCGTGTGTGTGTGTGTGTGTGTGTGTGTGTGTGTGTGTGTGTGTGTGTGTGTGTGTGTGTGTGTGTGTGTGTGTGTGTGTGTGCGCGCGCGCGCGCGCGCGTGATATGTGTATTTGTAAAGACATGAATACTGTTAGTAAAATTTTTAACTTATTGGAAGGCAACAACAGCTCAGATGGCGCGGTTAAAGTATGCGCGAGTGTGCTAGTGTCTCAGGATCCGCTCTCTCTTAATTGTAACGTGCGTTATGGTCATTGTACGATTATATTATACGTATCTCACGCTCACTTTGTAAGACAAAAAGTAAAGATTATAATTGACTAGCATAAGTCAAATTTTCTTGTCATCTAGGTTAAGGTATTTAATAGTACTGCACTATTACATCTATTATTGTGTCTACCATCATATATTCCTCGGGCATTTCTAATAACTAATTATTTTTTTTTTTTTGTTTAAGTTCTTACATGCCTCAAAGATGAGTAATCAAGGTATGCGAATAAAAAACTTGGAAAAGTAGTGGAGCTTAATATTATGTTTAACATATTCCTTGCTTATATTTTAAGTATTTTCTGTTCTACATTATTGTACGAAAATTGTTTGTTACATTTTCATTGCCTTTTTTTCTTTGGTTTGGATCGAGTAGCTGAGATACAGGTCAATGAAAGAATTGTACAATAAAGTGTATGTAATGTATTTTTTGTTCTCTTTCTCTGACGGTCTCTGTATTGAGACGGACCAAGTAGCTGAAGCAGCAAAGGAATTAAAAGAAAAGAATACTACAATTTAGTAATATATAATATATGTAATTTCTTATGTGCTGTAATAAAGATAAAATTTTATTTTATATTAAAAATGTAAATAATAAACAGCTTTCGTAGTTCGCCAGTGATAAATAAATATATTTCAGTTTTTCGACATAACTGGCAAAGTTTCGTACATCAAATTTCGCACGACGTTTCGGCCCTTGGTTTGGGCCCTTATCAAGTGACTAAATCATCTAAAAGACTCGTCGTAAAACATCACAAGACATCCGTAATATGAAGTTGTTCCAGGAAAATCATAAAGATGTCTTGTGTGTCGAGTGATAAGATATATACAAGTTAACTATAGCCGAACGTGACATGTTCGCACGGAAGCGATCGACCGACTGACAGACGGGGCCCAAACCAAGGGCCGAAACGTCGTGCGAAATTTGATGTACGAAACTTTGCCAGTTATGTCGAGAAACTGAAATATATTAAAAATGTAGTTTCTTTGTTCTATTCATTAATGAAACATGTAACTTTTAATATTAATTATCAGGTGTATCTTTGTATATATAAATATAAAGGATGAATACATAAATTTAAATTATTTTAAAATATGATATTATTAAGATATTAGTTTTTACATTGTTGTATTAAAATTCAAATTTTATTTATCACATTTTAAATTAAGCATGAATACATATCAGTTTTATTTTGGATGCATAAAAATTATTCGTTAATTTTATTTAATAAAACTATTTTATATTAAATATTTTATAATTATAATTGTTTTCTTAAGTATAATGTGTATAACATTATATTTTGCTTTCTTGTTGTTCATGTTATATAACATATATTTTCTAATAATTTTTTGCCACAATATTTATATTTATATTTATATTATTCAATCACATTTATATAATTTTATATCTTTTCTCATTTTTCTATTTTTTTCTTATTTTTTAATGCACTATAAATAATTTATCTTTATTATTTTTATTAAATTTAAAGGACCTCGCACAAAAAGGCTGCGAAATGGCTCCCAGTCGATTTGGCTGAAATTTGAATATGATGTAGTTAATGTTGTCCTGATCAAATGTCTCATAGGGCTGGAAGACCAATAATGGCTAGTTTTTGAGATATTCGACTTCAAACATTGAGAAAATAGATGTTTTAGCGTATGTATATAGCTTTAATATATACGAATTGCATGTGTATTCGTGTGCGCTCGCGCGCATGCAGGTGTGTGCGTATGTGTGTGGGTCGGTAGTTGGGTGTGTGGGTCGGTAGTTGGGTGTGTGTGTGTGTGTGTGTGTGTGTGTGCGTGTGCGTGTGCGTGTGCGTGTGCGTGTGCGTGTGCGTGTGCGTGTGCGTGTGCGTGTGCGTGTGCGTGTGCGTGTGCGTGTGCGTGTGCGTGTGCGTGTGCGTGTGCGTGTGCGTGTGCGTGTGCGTGTGCGTGTGCGTGTGCGTGTGCGTGTGCGTGTGCGTGTGTGTGTGTGTGTGTGTGTGTGTGTGTGTATGTGTGTGCCCTGCTCTCGGCGTAACCCAGGATCAACGACGTGGACGTAGCAGGAAGCTGATCCCTTCGGGGTGTTGGTTTAAAGTGAGTAATCCCCTAGCCTCTCACGTGTGTGTGTGTGTGTATGTGTGTGTGTGTGTGTGTATGGGTGTGTGTGTGTGCGTATGCGCGCCCGCGCGGGCGCGCGTGTGGAACTTCTAATTAAGGCACGTGTCTATTCCTTGGAAGTGGTCGGTTGCCTGCATCAGCGACGGTTTGAATTAGTGTAGTTGACGGATATTTTATGTGCTCTTCGTTTCTAGCATAACCCAAATACCACAAAACGCTACATATGTGAGCACAAGTACCCAGTGTACGAGTACCAGACTTGCAGGTACAATAATATCCTAATATTGGTGACAGCTCCTCGTCTATGTTTTCGTCCATACCATCGTCTATCTCATTATCATCGATGGATTTATATGAAATCCAAAGTTGATATTTCGTCGCATTACGAAACCTAGAATAAACTCTCACTCTCAGTAATCCTGGCTGTGGAAGACGGTTTGCATCACGTAACATGTCGATTTGGAATTGCTCATCGTTGTTTCGTTGTACGTTGTCCTGAATGTATGAGGGTGCTAGTTTTATTTGATAAACACCAACCGTTAAATTCTTAAGGTATTCAATGTCTAGCATTGGAAAGTCTATTAACTGCCCCTCATTTATTGGTACCCATCGTTGAGCGTTTTTGGTTCTCAGATTTTGAATCTCAACAAGAGCTTGTACAACGTTCGGTTCTCTCGCTTTTTCGAGCATACGATTAGCTCTTTCTACGTCAGCTCCTTCCATATGGATAGTGGGATGATATCTATTTATGATAGCACCTGCTATTTTACAAAAATCACCAATATTAGGAACATGATGCATCGGTACTGTTTGCTGTAGGAATTTGAATATTAGCTTTAAGTGTCCGTTTCTGTCTTCTACAATCCACCTTTGTTTTGTGACAAGACGGGAGTCATTTGCATCTTCTGTCGTGAGTTGGGCTTCATTTCGTGGAAGAAGTGCTGGCATCTTCCATGTGATGCCCAAACGCCTCAGAAGTTCAATTGCATCCCTATAACCTCTATCAAGTATGACAATATCATCTTCTTGGAACCATCTTAACATCCTTTCGGCGTCTCTATCAAATTCATTTTGCAGTATCGCAGCGTCATTATTGCGACTGTCAGAGAAGTACGGCCCCTGTATATCTAAAATATAACCATTAGGAGCAACTATCAATACTGGTTTGATTAAGTGTCGACCTTTGTGAACGCAATATGACTGTCGAAGAGCTCTGAAATAACTACTTTTCTGTATATATATGTACGTACCATCAATGCATGTAATTACTCTAGGAGTTTGTGGTTCCGAATTATACAACTGATTGGCAAAATCGGTTACATGTCTATCGATATAATATTGTCTCGTTATAGCGTCAAATCCTATATTCTGTGGTACAAAACGAATCATTAAAGATTTTCGCACTGTCTCAACAGCCATACTTGTTGCCTGCCTACTCGAGTAATGAAACATAACTTTGAGAAACTCATCTGACAAACCATGACGAATTTTACATAAGAACATAAGAAGATCCTTTTTATATACATATCTATTACCACCAGGACAAGGAACTGCATCACAAAACGTGAACAATTCTTGGAATTGTTGTTTGTTTATAGGATACAGACATTGAAATTCATTATCCGAAAGATTATCTTCATCCAATATTTTTGTTTGATTTGCCACGCCACGAAGTTCTTGCAAAAAAGCTTGAAGATAATAACCTCTGATTACATAGGGCCTGTTGATGAAATGTAAACCTTGTACAAGCGGCCCGAGAAGCACACCATCGTCGTTCAAATGATGTTGACAAGATCTTACGTTTTCTGGGATAAAAATATTGTGTGAAATGAAAACATCTACTTTACATTTAACTGATAATCTATTCAAATTATCAGTTCTATCACATATAATACAAGTGCTACTTCGTGTCTGTGTTAACACATTTAATCTTAAACAGGCAGGATCTTCCTCCATAGCAACAATCTCGTCACAAATCGATTGATTGCAGTTGGTACATATTTTTGTCATACAAGTTACTTCTAACGCTGGTCTTTGGAAACCATCTCGTCGAATGATAGCAATTTCTCTTTTGGCAGCATTATTATCTCCATCAATTCGAGTCATCATACGGGGCACGAATCTTCCATCGCAAACGTAACAACGTAGAAGATTTCTAAATGCCATTATTGTAAAAGATGTACAATATTACAGTAGGATACGAGTTTTACGAAGCTGTTATGTGTTTCACAATGTACACACTGAAGACTGACAAGAAAATATGCAGAATAAAAGTTTTAAAGACTTAATGTTACATACGTATTAATGTACTTACCAAAATAAACTAGCCCAGTAGCCCAGAGAGCGCTAGTACTTGAAGTAAGTAGTACTTGAAGTAAGTGGAACTTCTTCACACTTCGAGTGTTTCGGTTCGACTTTCATGCTGCTTAATTATTTTCAAATCCGGAGCTTATAAACCAATGATGATGAACGCAGCTCAGCTGTATGTTTTTTATATCGCGTATGTCATTTTGAAGGATGCGAATTCGCTCTCCCAGATTTTCTTTCAGGTCTCGTGTTTTACAGTTTCCCGAAGCGGAATAGCACTATAAAAGATACTAAACAACGGCAAAATTCAGACTGAAATCGATATTGGCTTTCTGTCTTATTATATAGTTTATTTTGGTAAGTACATTAATACGTATGTAACATTAAGTCTTTAAAACTTTTATTCTGCATATTTTCTTGTCAGTCTTCAGTGTGTACATTGTGAAACACATAACAGCTTCGTAAAACTCGTATCCTACTGTAATATTGTACATCTTTTACAATAATGGCATTTAGAAATCTTCTACGTTGTTACGTTTGCGATGGAAGATTCGTGCCCCGTATGATGACTCGAATTGATGGAGATAATAATGCTGCCAAAAGAGAAATTGCTATCATTCGACGAGATGGTTTCCAAAGACCAGCGTTAGAAGTAACTTGTATGACAAAAATATGTACCAACTGCAATCAATCGATTTGTGACGAGATTGTTGCTATGGAGGAAGATCCTGCCTGTTTAAGATTAAATGTGTTAACACAGACACGAAGTAGCACTTGTATTATATGTGATAGAACTGATAATTTGAATAGATTATCAGTTAAATGTAAAGTAGATGTTTTCATTTCACACAATATTTTTATCCCAGAAAACGTAAGATCTTGTCAACATCATTTGAACGACGATGGTGTGCTTCTCGGGCCGCTTGTACAAGGTTTACATTTCATCAACAGGCCCTATGTAATCAGAGGTTATTATCTTCAAGCTTTTTTGCAAGAACTTCGTGGCGTGGCAAATCAAACAAAAATATTGGATGAAGATAATCTTTCGGATAATGAATTTCAATGTCTGTATCCTATAAACAAACAACAATTCCAAGAATTGTTCACGTTTTGTGATGCAGTTCCTTGTCCTGGTGGTAATAGATATGTATATAAAAAGGATCTTCTTATGTTCTTATGTAAAATTCGTCATGGTTTGTCAGATGAGTTTCTCAAAGTTATGTTTCATTACTCGAGTAGGCAGGCAACAAGTATGGCTGTTGAGACAGTGCGAAAATCTTTAATGATTCGTTTTGTACCACAGAATATAGGATTTGACGCTATAACGAGACAATATTATATCGATAGACATGTAACCGATTTTGCCAATCAGTTGTATAATTCGGAACCACAAACTCCTAGAGTAATTACATGCATTGATGGTACGTACATATATATACAGAAAAGTAGTTATTTCAGAGCTCTTCGACAGTCATATTGCGTTCACAAAGGTCGACACTTAATCAAACCAGTATTGATAGTTGCTCCTAATGGTTATATTTTAGATATACAGGGGCCGTACTTCTCTGACAGTCGCAATAATGACGCTGCGATACTGCAAAATGAATTTGATAGAGACGCCGAAAGGATGTTAAGATGGTTCCAAGAAGATGATATTGTCATACTTGATAGAGGTTATAGGGATGCAATTGAACTTCTGAGGCGTTTGGGCATCACATGGAAGATGCCAGCACTTCTTCCACGAAATGAAGCCCAACTCACGACAGAAGATGCAAATGACTCCCGTCTTGTCACAAAACAAAGGTGGATTGTAGAAGACAGAAACGGACACTTAAAGCTAATATTCAAATTCCTACAGCAAACAGTACCGATGCATCATGTTCCTAATATTGGTGATTTTTGTAAAATAGCAGGTGCTATCATAAATAGATATCATCCCACTATCCATATGGAAGGAGCTGACGTAGAAAGAGCTAATCGTATGCTCGAAAAAGCGAGAGAACCGAACGTTGTACAAGCTCTTGTTGAGATTCAAAATCTGAGAACCAAAAACGCTCAACGATGGGTACCAATAAATGAGGGGCAGTTAATAGACTTTCCAATGCTAGACATTGAATACCTTAAGAATTTAACGGTTGGTGTTTATCAAATAAAACTAGCACCCTCATACATTCAGGACAACGTACAACGAAACAACGATGAGCAATTCCAAATCGACATGTTACGTGATGCAAACCGTCTTCCACAGCCAGGATTACTGAGAGTGAGAGTTTATTCTAGGTTTCGTAATGCGACGAAATATCAACTTTGGATTTCATATAAATCCATCGATGATAATGAGATAGACGATGGTATGGACGAAAACATAGACGAGGAGCTGTCACCAATATTAGGATATTATTGTACCTGCAAGTCTGGTACTCGTACACTGGGTACTTGTGCTCACATATGTAGCGTTTTGTGGTATTTGGGTTATGCTAGAAACGAAGAGCACATAAAATATCCGTCAACTACACTAATTCAAACCGTCGCTGATGCAGGCAACCGACCACTTCCAAGGAATAGACACGTGCCTTAATTAGAAGTTCCACACGCGCGCCCGCGCGGGCGCGCATACGCACACACACACACCCATACACACACACACACATACACACACACACACACACACACGTGAGAGGCTAGGGGATTACTCACTTTAAACCAACACCCCGAAGGGATCAGCTTCCTGCTACGTCCACGTCGTTGATCCTGGGTTACGCCGAGAGCAGGGCACACACATACACACACACACACACACACACACACACACACACACACACACAACTACCGACCCACACACATACGCACACACCTGCATGCGCGCGAGCGCACACGAATACACATGCAATTCGTATATATTAAAGCTATATACATACGCTAAAACATCTATTTTCTCAATGTTTGGAGTCGAATATCTCAAAAACTAGCCATTATTGGTCTTCCAGCCCTATGAGACATTTGATCAAGACAACATTAACTACATCATATTCAAATTTCAGCCAAATCGACTGGGAGCCATTTCGCAGCCTTTTTGTGCGAGGTCCTTTATTTAATACAAAAATGAGCTAGAGAGAGAAGAACGGAGAAAGGAAGAGCAAGTGAGACAGGTCAGACGGAATTACTAGTCAACTTGGTTATTTCGCGCATGCGCACTCCATTTTGGCCAACACTAACATCAAAGGTGCCGACAGGGAGTTGCGCTATGGTATATACTGTGGTTTGGTGGGGGTAACTCCCTGGGCGAGGCGAGCACCAAGGGTGAAAACGGAACGGAGTGGAATTACGGAGTCCCGGCGCCGCGCTTGCGCTCGGCGGAGATCAGCTCCCTTCGGTGATGCTTGACGCTCCTCGAGTTCCTCTAGTAAGAATTAAGACACTGCGTGATGACCACTGATTGGTCTGCCATTAATAGGGAAGAAGTTAGTGGAAGTGAGACAAAGCTATAACATCCAAGTGAAAAGTACAAGAGTGGGGAGGCTGTCTCTCTCGATCGTTCACTATAGTTCTCTATTATTAGCGGACGGTGTCCTAACTTTTACTAGAAGAACTCTAGCTTATACCTGTTACAGTAAATCGGTCGGACGGCATCCGGATGATGACTGCCGGGAATGATGCCTTTATAGGGGTGTATCGTTACAAGTGATTAAATGTAAAAATGGCTTTGACAAAAAAATATCTAATATGTTTTAATATTTAATACCGTTCTTATTTTATAAAAAAATATGTGCGTGGCCTCCACGCGCGGCAGAAGTGAAACTTCCTAAATGTAAGAAATAGGATAGAGATGAAAAAATAAGACATTTCGACTGGAAAGTGACATATTAATCTGTTTCCATTTGTTGTGACTCTAGAAACGAAATATCGATATAAACTAGGCCAAAGTCAAATTAGCGTTAAAGCGTCTCTACATAAGTCGTTTGAATAACCCATCACCTCACACAACATACACGCAGAGTCTAGGTGATCGTGACGCTCGGATCTGACGATCGGCCATAACGCTCCCGCGAAGAATCGCGTCCATAGAAGTTTTATTTACTTCCGTGACGCTCGGATCTGACGGTCATCCGTAAAGCCCGACTACGGATTGGGATTGAGATTGGATTGAAATTTGACCAATCAGAGCAAAGTTCACTAAATTTGAGATCATTTTCTCTATTCTGATTGATTAAATTTCAATCCAATCTCAATCCCAATCCGTAGTCTAATACGGATTTAACGATCACGCGCAGAATCGCGCCCATAGTAGAATTTTCACTTTCGTGACGCTCGGATCTGACGGTCGTCCGAACGCCCACGCGCGGAATCGTGCCCATATAAGTTTCACGCGATTCGGCGCGGGAGCGTTACGGCCGGCCGTCAGATCCGAGCGTCACAAAAAACTTCTATGGGCGCGATTAGGCGTGTGAGCGTTACGAATGACCGTCAGATCCGAGCGTCACGGAAGTAAAATTTCTACTATGGGCGCAATTCTGCGCGTGAGCGTTAGTTCTACAATAGGTGTTTTAAACCCTAAGCCTTAAGAAATTGTTCAATCACAGTTGAATTTGAGGAGAATAATTGACTGTGAATAATTGACGTCAATTTCTTAGGGCTTAGGGCTTAAAACACCTATTGTAGACTAGGACTTACGGATAACCGTCAGATCCGAGCCGCACAAAAGTGAAAATTCTACTATGGGCGCAATTCGGCGCGGGAGTGTTACGGCCGATCGTCAGATCTGAGCATCACGATCACGTAGACTCTGCGTGTATGTTGCGTGAGGTGATGCGCTATTCAAACGACTTGTGTTATAGAGACACTTTAACGCGTAACTTGACTTTGGCCTAGTTTACATCGATGTTTCGTTTCTAGAGTTACAACAAATGGAAACATAGATTAATATGTCACTTTTCAGTCAAAATGTCTTATTTTTTCATCTCTATCCTATTCCTCACATTTAGGAAGTTTCACTTCTGCCGCGCATGGAAACCACGCACATATTTTTTTTAGACATCCCGTTCGGACGGAGCACCAGCGCCAGCAATTTTTGGCGGAGGTACACGGCACCACACGCTGAAGGCGAAAATATTAATATTTTTTTAACGATTTTCTTTACAATATATTCAATATATGTACTTTCAAGAAATAAAAAACTAATTTCATTAAAGAACCCCGCACCATTCTTAGGGAAAAATGTCTTTCTGCGGATTTGGCTAATTTTTGGATATGTTGTAGTTCTCGTCATTCTGAACAAATGTCTCAATGGGCACAACTTGATCCTATGAGCTGTTTCCACGCTATAAGCCCTGGAAGGTCCAGATTTGACATGTTAGGTATAGGCTTTACGACTCGATATATGTGTCACTCGGTCTAGTGTGTGTGTGTGTGTGTGTGTGTGTGTGTGTGTGTGTGTGTGTGTGTATGGGTGTGTGTGGGCGTGTGTGTGGGTGTGTGGGTGTGTGTGTGGGTGTGTGTGTGTGTGTGTGTGGGTGTGTGGGTGGGTGTGTGGGTGTGTGTGTGTGTGTGTGTGGGTGTGTGGGTGGGTGTGTGTGTGTGTGTGTGTGTGCGTGCGTGCGTGTGCGTGCGTGCGCGTGCGCGCGTGTGCGTGCGTGCGTGCGCGTGCGTGCGTGTGTGTGCGTGCGTGTGTGTGTGTGTGTGTGTGTGTGTGTGTGTGTGTGTGTGTGTGTGTGTGTGTGTGTAGAATTACGTAGGTTTATATATGCGAACCTGTGTTCCGTGCCATATTAACGTATAGTAATGCGTCACGCTCTCCCCACTTTGCCGCCTATGCGCAGACCGAGGATATTCTCTCACTGGACGGAGTATATATCAGATGTTGCGCATAGTCTGTACCAAATACTAACAAATACTCTTGAGGATATGAACATGTCTAACAAATGTCCATGCATATCATGTTAGATAATATCATATCATGTACTTATAAAAAAAACTACTATATATGCACTTTTACATATTCCTACTTGCATAACTGCTGTACATTATATAATTCTGTCTCCATACATGTTGAATGGTATACCTTTTAATATCTGTGCATATCAAATCCAAATACACACTGTCTAGCTGTTTAATTGCATACTAAATACCATGTATACTAATATATAAACTGTAGTATCAATGAATATATATTAAACTTATACATACACATTATATGTCCACTTTTATAATTAACATACATTAGAAATCCACATACTGGACTATACCACATACATCCGTTGTCTTTATACGGCTCTTGACAGTGATTGGCATCAATACAGTTAAGAGTTGAAGAAGAAAAATCGATCCTTCTTCATTCCGTTCTCCAACTTCCCGTCACTCATAATAAAAAAAATGAATCGGTTTCTGAATCGATTAAATGTTCTGAAGTCCATAAAATCATAGCATTCAGAAATAAAAATAAATGTTCTGAAGTCCATAAAATCATGGCATTCAGAAATAGAAATAGACTACGTGTGTGATGCCGTAGTGCGACCAGCACAATCAGCACGAATTGACGGCGATGATAACTTGAATAAGCGAGAAATCGCCATTATCAGACGCGATGCAAATAATCGATTACCACTTGATATAACGGATCTTACTAGAGTTTGCGCTAATTGCAATCGTTCTATTCTCTCATGAAATGGAAGCTATTGAGCGTGACCCAACTTGTTTACGATTGAATGTATTGACACAAACCTCTAATTATACCTGTATGATCTGTAATCAATATGTTAATATACAGAGATTATCAGTTGAGTAAATGTTTTTGTCACAAGGAATATTTATATACCTGAGACAGCTAAATGTTGCAGAAACCACCTAGATGATAATGGCTTGTTGTTACAATACTTATTGGATGAATTGAAGTTTGTTAACAGACTGTATGTGATACGTGGACAGCAGTTACAAATTATTCTGCAAGAATTTCAAAGAGTTAGTCAGAACGGTTGCTCATATAATGATGAAAATAGTTTTACTGATAAAGAGTTTAAATCGATAGCACCCATATCAAAGGAGCAGTTCCGCGAGTTATGTACATTTTGTGATCCAGTACCGCGAGAAGGGGGTTACAGGTATGTCGAAAAAAGATCTTCTGTTGTTTCTCTGTAAACTACGTCAGGGCTTAAGTGATGAATTTTTGAAAGTCATCTTTCATTATCCTAGCAGACAAACCGTAAGTTTAACTATTCAAACAGTGAGAGGATCCCTTATGCAACGATTTGTACCTCAAAATATTGGTTTTCAAGCAATAACGAGAGATGAATTCATTGAAAGACACGTTAATGATTTTGCTAATGGCCTGTACAATTCACAACCCAATGAACCCAGAGTAATTGGTTACATTGATAGCACCTATGCTTACATAAGAGCAGTGTATAAAACCCGAATAGGTTCTAATCGAAACTATGGCGGAGAAGGAAACACTTTGTAGCAAACAATGAAAAGAGATCTCGTACAATTTTATTTCTTGATAACAAGAAATCTGAGTATACTGCATATGTTTAAAAGCATAATCAAATGTTCATAATAAAGGAATAAATTCATTACAAAACAGAATAATTAGTTATAGTCCTTTTAATAAAAGAAATACCAACTGTTGTATGAAAATCTGCTTGTATTTGAAGAGATTTATCTTCTTAATTCTTAAGATAGATAATTTTGATTGAATAACATCTGTAGTAATTTTCAACTGATAAGTTGTGTCTGCTTTTATTAAACTATGACTTCGTAACTTTTCAAAAAAAGAACCATAAGAAAACATCTCATACTTATATCTAGATATTATGCAGAACTGCGCAAGTAGGCCAGTCATATTAGACATCGAACCTTCCAATTAATCTTCCCAGGTTGCAACCACCATGAATCGCTTCGATTTGAGATGCTCTAAGTGGGATTTATTTTGCTTCGCAAAATTAATGCGCAATAAAAAGTTATTAACAATATTATCAACAAAAAACATGATTTTTTTTATTTTTTCTCAAATATCTCGAAAACTAAGCAAGATAGGGTTACTAACTATACGTACCTTTTTTGTAGAGGGTAAAATTATCTACAATAATGATCTGAACACCATTTATCGTCAAGTCAGTCGTTTAGCTTGCACGCGCCGTCAAAGTCCGAGACTCGGATCTCGAAAACCCTCGATTTCATCGTTTTTTTGATGTTGCGCCGGTGATTTTTTTCCGTCATTTAAAATGGAATTAAAAATCTAAAAAAAATCACACATTATCTGAGAACGACAAAGAATACTTTTCATGGTGTAACCGATTTTTTAGACCCTTTTTCTTTAGTTTTTTTTAGCTATGTAAGCAAAAAATTTTGATTTTTTTTTAATAGTCTTAGTTTTTCGCTGTTTTCAGGCCTTAGAATTTATTTGAGACGAATTTTATCGTATGCATCTTGTTGTGGATGAAAGCAATAAAAATGGACCCTTGTATTTTTTTCGTACGACGAACGCTGATTTTTTTATTGACACGTAAAGTTATTCAATATTGCGCACAGGTCGGATAACGCTTTTTTTACACTAAAATAATTATTTTTCATTAAAATTTACGTGATTTTTCGCATCATTATTGAACCATATTGCAAAGCCGTTTTTTGCAATATGGTTCAATAATAATGAAAAAAATCACGAAAATTTTAATGAAAAATAATTATTTCGGTGTAAAACAAACATTATCCGACTTGTGCGCAGTATTGGATAACTTTGCGTGTCAATAAAAAAATCAGCGTTCGTCGTACGAAAAAAATACAAGGGTCCATTTTTGTTGCAAATTTCGACCACAACAAGATGCATACGATAAAATTCGTCTCAAATAAATTCTAAGGCCTGAAAACAGCGAAAAACTAAGACTATTAAAAAAAATCAGAATTTTTTGCTTACATAGCTAAAAAAAACTAAAGAAAAAGGGTCTAAAAAATCGGTTACACCATGAAAAGTATTCTTTGTCGTTCTCAGATAATGTGTGATTTTTTTTAGATTTTTAATTCCATTTTAAATGACGGAAAAAATCACCGGCGCAACATAAAAAAAACGATGAAATCGAGGGTTTTCGAGATCCGAGTCTCGGACTTTGACGGCGCGTGCAAGCTAAACGACTTACTTGACGATAAATGGTGTTCAGATCATTATTGTAGATAATTTTACCCTCTACAAAAAAGGTACGTATAGTTAGTAACCCTATCTTGCTTAGTTTTCGAGATATTTGAGAAAAAATAAAAAAAATCATGTTTTTTGTTGATAATATTGTTAATAACTTTTTATTGCGCATTAATTTTGCGAAGCAAAATAAATCCCACTTAGAGCATCTCAAATCGAAGCGATTCATGGTGGTTGCAACCTGGGAAGATTAAACGGAAGGTTAACCCCCTAAATTAGTCTAATATGACTGGCCTAAAGACACAATAAACCATTTTATAAAGTAAATTTGATACGGAATAATGCGTAGATTCCTTTAGTTTAATGAAATAATGAGTTGACTCAATGTCAGAGTCTGTGAAGATTAATAATTAATCAAGAGAAGGAAATCAATTTATAAGTAAGATAATAAATATGAAAATAGCCCATAATTTCTTCGTAATAAATCGTAAGGATAATTGAACAGAACTTGTTTTATCACGCATTAATCCATTTGTCACATGAAATAAAGTATATAGATATGCATTAGTATTCGCAATAAAAAGGAATTGCAATAAACGCGTAGCTACGCATAACTATGTTGTGAAGGTCAGTCCATATAAAATTAATTCGTTGTAGTAATAAACTCTTGGCCATGCGGAACTATGTTGCGAAGGCCATTCAATAAAAAATGTAATATAAAGACTTTAATTTATTTGAATTATATTTGTGGTTGCAACCAGAGAAAGAAAAGTACTGACGTCAGAGTCCTGAAGGGACTATCGTGTAATTCATTACGTCTCCAAGAGACGATTATAGACTTCTGCAGTGTTTTCTCGAGATTTCTGGAACCAAAGATCGAATAAGTAAGCAAGACGAATGTCTAGCATCTATTCAGGTGATCATTGGTTTTGACCCAGAAATCTAAGAGTTACCTGATCACTGTTATTTCGCAGTATGCTAAATGTAATCCTCTGCATGATTCAATTCTCTGGATAGAGAATAGTAATGGCGGTCGCCGCTCGTCAACCTCATGGATCGCCAAACGTCCAATAATGCCTTGTAATTACGTCTCACTCCAAGTAGTCTCTCCGTAACGATGCAGATAGAGAAAAGTGCGAATGCAATTGTAGTAATTATCCTTCCTTTATCACGGATATAGCTCATAAAGGCCGATTGCCAGAACTAAATACGCAGCGATGATCACTCGTGAACTCGTGAACAAGAATAAACAGGAAAGTGGCGGTTGGCCGGGCAGCGTGCCCGCGAGCACTTCCCCTTCTCAAGCGCTCCCCTCCACGCAGTAGACGCGTGGATCAGAAACAGTTGCGCAGTACGGTGTGCGCGGTGAGCGCGAAAGACAACAGTTACTAGCTAAGCAAGGCCTGCCACCTTGAGTGTGTTCACGGAATCACATACTACCGCACTACATGCAACAGATGGCAGTATACTCTCTTCTCTTCTACCGAAACGAGCGCATATTTCAAACAAGCAGTAACTTCCGTATCTTGAGACAATCTTATTGTCATCATAAAGGTCGCCATTTAGTTAAACCTGCTCTTATTGTGGCTCCGGATGGCTACATACTCACAATCCGAAGACGATATTTTTCAGATTCAAGAAATAATGATGCGGAAATGCTCCGAAATGAGTATGCCAGAGATGGTGATGCAATGAGAGCATGGTTTCAAAATAGAGACATTCTTGTAGTTGATCGCGGATACCGAGATGCTACACCTATGTTTAAAACGTTGGGAATTCACGTGAAAATGCCATCTATTCTCGAGCCTGGACAACGTCAATTTTCTACTGAACAGCGAACAAATCACGTTTAGTTACCAAAACTAGGTGGATAATTGAAGCTAGAAACGGCCATATAAAAAGTATCTTCAAGTTCTTCGCACAAACGATATTATGCCGCATATCACGAATCTCGGTGATTTCTTCCGCATAGCAGGAGCAATTATAAATAGGTATCACCCATTGATACACATGGAAGGTGCTAATGTCCAACTAGCCCAACAATTATTAAGAAAATTCCAGGAGCCAAACGTTGTGCAGGTTCGAGTAGAAGTGGAAAATCTTCATACGGGAAATGCAAAATGGATTCACTTGCACCACAACCAGATTTACGATTTTCCGCGCCTTGACATAGATTATCTTAGAGACTTGACCGTCGGAATATATCAGGTACAACTTGCAGCTGGATATATCCAAGATAGGCTTCAGCAAGAAGACAAAGAATTCCATGTAGATTTGCTCACTAATATACGTGGCTTCTTGAGAGTGAGACAATATTCACGTTTCCGGAATGCGACAACACATCAATTATGGATAGCGTACAACTCTCTTGAAAACTATGATATTGATACAGACGATATTCTTGGATATTACTGTACTTGCCAATCCGGAGCAAGAATTGTTGGATCCTGTGCACACGTAGCAAGCGTAATCTTGTTTCTGGGCTACGGAAGACACCAACCAAATATACGGTACCCTGACGCATCTTTACTTCATTCCGTATTAGATGCTGGTCAGAGACCACTACAGTAAAATCCAAACAATCTAATACTCATTGATGAGTAATAATGTTATTGATTAACACCCCTCCCCACACACACACACAGCAGAGAGGGTTTGGAGTCAAAAAATGCGGTTCGGGAGTGACGAACCGTGGGGTTAGGTTAGGTCCTTATCTCTGCTGTGACTGACACACACACACACACACACACACACACACACACACACACACACACACACACACACACACGCACGCACGCACGCACCCACGCACGTACGCACGCACGCACGCACGCACGCACGCACGCACGCACCCACACACCCACACACACACACCCAAAACCCACCCACTCACCCAAACCCACGCACGCACGCACTAGACCGAGGGTCACATATATCGAGTCAAAAAGCCTATACCTAACATGTCAAATCTGGACCTTCAAGGGCTTATAGCGCGGAAACGGCTCATAGGATCAAGTTGTGCCCATTGAGACATTTGTTCAGAATGACGAGAACTACAACATATCCAAAAATTAGCCAAATCCGCAGAAATTGATTATGTTTTATTTGTTCAGGGTCTGCTGACAACATATGGAAACATTAAGTGAAAGATACGTATGTGTAAGATATTATGTAATTAAAACACTTATCTATATACTTATTATGACTTATCCGCCTATATAGTTTGTTTAGTCTATTACTCGTTTTTTCAACATGATAATATGGAGGGACATATGTCTGATTAAAAAATTTTCATTAAGGGGGGGAAACCACTGTGACGGTCGAAAAAATTCTATTTTTGTGAATTTTTTTCGTGAGAAGTAATAAAGGACCCCGCACCATTCTTAGGGGAAAATTACACAGCTGTTTTGCTCGACCTTTACCTCTCCCCCTCTATAAGCCGCGATAACATTGTAAGAATAGATGTGCCATTGTCCGTCTAAACATCCTCCGAGACACATCTATCTCACCGCTCATCATACGTTTGCGCAATTGATTGACTAGCACTGCGAGCTGACTTTAACGATTGACATCATTTTTTGTAAGTTACGTTACGGTTTTATTTAAATTTTTATTTTTTTGACTTTTTATATGCATTTCTTTGAGGGTAAATGTTACACTGAGAAAAAAATGTTTTGGATGTTAGTAAATATTAGTTTGCATTACAACTGTGACTCCATTTACTAAAATTAAAAAAATTTTCCTTTTTATTAGTAGGGGAGACCGGGGCTAAAAGGTCAACGGGGTTGAAGCGTCAAATCAAATATGTCGGAACCTGTATATTGTGCAAACTCGCTATTAACATTGTAAACGCTGCTTATGGTACCCATGTGACCAACGGAGTTTCGGCAGGTTACCTGCCGTGTTATGATTTTTACGAGGGCAAACGTGTTTTCGGAAGGTGAAAGTGAAATTTTCTGCGCGTGGAAATTTTGTAATATCTGCAATAATATTTGCTCTCCAAATCTCGAGGTACGTGATTATAAAGAGTAATGCATGCTGAACACGAATCCAGTGTAGTTTTTTCATTATCGTTGATATCTAATATTTCGTGGGCGATCAAACCTGAAACTTGTGTTTGGAGCTAATCAGTCAGTAAGCACCCGGGGCTGGTCAGTCACTGTGGCGCGCCGGGTGCACGACTTCAGCTCACGGCGATTTCAGGTTAGGTTTCCCTCGAGCGTGATTCTGTCTTCCCTTGCACGTGCGTCAGTTTGTATAGGAGGGAAATGGTACGCACGTATCGTCGCAAAACGGGTGTTTTGGCCGACCGAAAAGATGGCGGACCGTTGTTTTTGAGATCGCTCGCGCTCACAGCACGTCGGCGAGGTACAGTGAGGAGCATAAATGAGTTCCGTTACCCGGTGAGCTACGGTGCAGAGCGGTGCAGATGAGCGCGCTACCTCTAGGTCGGTTACCGACCTACTTACAGGCACGGTCGATAAAAGGTTCAAATACAGAACCGCGAACGCGTAAAAATGGTCAGTCATGCTGTATTGCTCGCGCGTGCATTTGATTAAAAGAACATTTTTAATACAATTTGATACACACAATTAATATTTATTACATACAATATAACAATCATAGGTGATTATGTAATTATAATTGTATTATGCATCTGCAACTATTATTCCACCGACTAAGTATGTGTTTACTGGAATAATATAATTATAGATAATATGATAATTATAATTACAACATAATTACCTATAATTATTCTATTGTATCAAGAGACACGGTAGTGTCTCGCGCCAAGTATACGCGGAGCGAGGCCGACCGTGACTCTTTTACGCGACGCGACGGGTTGCGAGTACTCAAGATGTTGAGATCTCGATAACGAGTGAACGGATCAAGTTCTAAGTAGGCTTGATCAATAGCTTGAGGTCGAATTAGGGGGGGGTTTCTCTTATAATATTTCCGCTACGTGCCCTACGAGCGGAGATATTGCGACGCAAAGTCCAAATGTGAAAATTTATTTTTAAGATACTTCTTCTTCTACGTCGACCGTCTCTCATGCCATGCCATGCCATCATTTCATTGGCTGGAATCGCGTCCTTTTCACTTTTTCGACACTGGCGGCGCTTTCGCCAGCGCGCTGTCACAGTCAGTTCAGTTAATACGTGTGTGTACTGCGCGCAGTGCAGATAGTGCGTTCAGTGCGCTGTCACTGTCAGTTCAGTTAACCTATCGAGAGACACGGTAGTGAGCCGGAGCGAGACCGACCGTGACTCTTTACGCGACGCGACGATTAATATTTTTTCTGATTCAAGGTAATTGTTTTATTTACATATAATTATCCTATTATTATACGACGCGAAGCGTGACCGCACCGTGACTCTTTTACGCGACTAAGTGCATGTGACAGGAATTGTAATAGTTTACGTTTACGTGAGTATTACTTCTGTAGTAACTTATACGAACGATATCATCGTAGTTACTATAAAATCTCCAGTTTATGCGGAGGAATTATCGTATCGTTCGTAAGTTACTACAGAATTAAGTAACGCTCGCGTAAACATAGTATAGGTTAGATTACCGATTTCTTACAAATTTAACATAAAACGCGATTTTACATAAAACGCGAGATTCATTTATGAGAGCTTTCCAGCAAGCGACACAAGTCGACACAGGTATCGTTTTGTCTTTGTTACTCCAAAATGCCAAAAAAGAAAGATAGAACGACGTTTGTGTCGGCTTGTGTCACTTGCTGGAAAGCTCCCTATGTATGTAAGTTTAACGTCTATATGAAATAATTTTCCTAAATGTAATGTAAAAATAACACGATGTTATATATGCAGTTTGGCGTGAATATATATATATATATATATATATATATGTGTGTGTGTGATTTCTGCCCAGTGCTCTAAATGTTATGTGATTTTTGCCCAGTGTTTTATGCTTTGATATAGATAGAAGGAACGTGAAAAAGAGCAGGAAAAGGAAAGAACGTTAGCGGCGAAGCAGACAGAAAAGAACAAACAGAAGAGACAGATTCAAGCTTTGTCTTTTAATCTGGACGAAGCCGAAGATGTAGCTGAGATGTCTTCTGACGAAGACAATGCCGAAAAATCCCTGCAGTCAGAAAATGTGCAATCTGATGGCCCCGCGATTAAGAAGATTAAGAAAAATCCAGATGTAGATACAAGTTTCTTGCCAGATAGGGAAAGGGAGGAGGAGGAAAATAAACTTAAGGAAGAATTGAGGCAAGAATGGGCTAGAAAGCAGAACGCGTTGAAGGAAGAAGAAATTGAGATCACATTCAGTTATTGGGATGGATCTGGCCATCGTCGGAGTGTTATAATGAAGAAAGGTGAATGTCTTAGTGATTTATTAAAATACTCCAGTGTCACTTTTGGAGTAACATTGGCGTGATATATAATGTTCTACGGCATAAATTATTAAATTTTCACATACAGGTAATTCTATCTATCAGCTTCTTCAGAGATGTTTAGAAGTTTTGAGGCGTGAATTCAGCGAGCTTAAAACAGTAATGGCAGATCAGTTAATGTATGTCAAGGAGGATCTTTCTTATATTACCGCACCATTATACGTTTTACGATTTTATTGTAACTAAGGTAAAGATACTAAATGATAAAACTTATGAAGCAATATCACAATGTTGGCATGTTATTTTAATGTATGTAATATTGCGATTAGGCACGAGGAAAAAGCGAACCTCTGTTCACATTTGACGTTTACGATGATATTCGTGTTATGCACGATGCTTCTGTCGAAACCGAGGAATCACATGCCGGAAAAATTTTACTTAGGTATTTATCATTAAAAGAATACTTTGTATAATTCTCTTTTATGTTATTTCTCATTAGATCATGATACGAGAGGAACAAACACATTTTTCCAGCGAGTAGATGGGAACTTTTTGATCCAACGAAAAGTTACGACAAGTATACAGTGTCGGATAAAAATAGGAAGAAAGACAAAATCTGATAAACTTAGATTCAACGAATTGTCTAATTTCGTTTAAAGGATTCAGATTCAAAGGACTGTAATTTAGTAGAGCTACATAATCGAGTAAATGAATTAAATATTATCACATAACTAAATGAATTAAAATCACAGTCCTTAAAAATACAATGTAGCTATATATATATACGCGTATATATATTGTAATATGTTGTAATATATTGAAATATGTTGTAATTGTAATATATTGTAATATATTGTAATATATTGTAATATATATATATATACATATATATATATATTACAATCTGTTGAACAATGAATCAATTGTACGATGAAACAAAGTTATTTATCTGGTTATTAATATTTACAGTCCTTTGAATCTGAATCCTTTAAACGAAATTGGACAATTCGTTGAATCTAAGTTTATCAGATTTTATCTTTTTTTCTATTTTTATCCGACACTGTATACTTGTCGTAACTTTTCGTTGGATCAAAAGGTTCCCATCTACTCGCTGGAAAAATGTGTTTGTTCCTCTGGTACCATGATCTAATGAGAAAAAATAAAAAAATAACATAAAAGAGAATTATACAAAGTATTCTTTGAATGATAAATACCTAAGTAAAACTTTTCCGGCATGTGATTCCTCGATTTCGACAGAAGCATCGTGCATAACACGAATATCATTGTGAACGTCAAATGTGAACAGAGGCCCGCTCTTTCCTCGTGCTTATAGATATCCATTAACAGGTGGTACTTATGATCGGCAGTCCAGACTCCGAAAAATCGCATTTTGCAAAGAATTATCTGAAGGAATACGGATACGTCAACAGAGACACTTTAGGCAGCTGGCAGAAGTGCATTGCCGCAGTCCAACAATATACTTGAATCAAGGAAAAAGTATAGTTATAGACAATACCAATCCCGATCCAGCTTCGAGAAAGAGATACCGGTAGCCAAGAAGCGCAATGTCTCGGTCAGATGTTTCGTTATGACGACAAGTATAGAACACGCGAAACATAATAATAAGGTAAGGAAATTAACATTAACCGTCATCGTGTGAAAGAATCGTATGAAGTGATGTATCCGAAAATTTGAATCAATTTATTATTATATTACAGTTTCGCGAGTTGACTGATCCAAGCCACATTCCAATCAACGAGATTATTATCAACTCCTACGTGTAAGTAGATTTTAGATATATAAATTTGAATGCATTTTTACTTAAAATTCCATATATTATTTTAACCATAGGTTTAACTTTTAGGGTTTTGTTATATTACTTAAAATTATTTTCAGGATATTGTAACACCCTAGGACATGAAAAACATTGAAGAGAACAAAAAGTCGGGTAAACGAAGACGCGGTGGTGGCAACGAGGATGACAACGCAGAACAGTCTATTGGAGTGAGAAAACGAATGAAAGTAAAGAGCAAAAGGAAGTGAGGATGATATTGAATTAGATTAATCATGTTTATTGTACATGTATCTTTTCATATTCATATTGAATAATCGTAATTAGCTAATTGTCATAAGTTCATTAATGTAGGGAGCAACTTGAAAAGAAAAAAAAACCGAGACCCTTAGCAATGTGCCTCTAAATTAATAAGCGTTTGTGTAATATAATGATACGATATTGATATGACATAATTAATGGAAATGCACCGGCCATTGCGTATCATAAGCCTGAATTCTGACCATCGATTTTTGCTAGCTCACGATAATTCCTAACCGATCACAGACCCGACAAATACGGCATTGGCATTGTGGCACAGGCTGTCAAGTTGAGACTACTCTATTTTGAATTTTGTGATATAGACCGAAGGAGGCGTGTGCAATGGTCATGTCGATGTTTATAACGACTCTCCTTGTCGCACCATTCGAAGAGGTGTTTTGCGAAGACCCGTTATTCCAAGAAATGTAATAAACTTTTGAACAGTGCCTTCAGAATTATAACACGAAGGTCTACTAGAAGTATAAATGCTTTCTTACTGACAGATAATCGATAGACGAACTAACATAAGGACGAAGAATCATACAAATATCAGAGCTTAACGGAGAATGTGTATGAGGAAATTTTTTATCATATTTTCTTTTTATTCTATTTCATAAGCCTTCCGCTATTGTTTTGGAACGAGCCTTTGCTTTTTCGCGAAACTTTTCTACGATATTTACGTTTTACGATTTTACTACCTTTTAGGTTTACTCTTACAATTTTACATCACGCGCGCGCGCGGTATATTCTCTATTTGTACTACATTTATTATAACGTACAATTACAATTGCGCGATACTTTACGCGAGTAATGTATTACATTAGGTAGAGAGGAGCGTATCTAGAACGAATTGGGACACGGAGCTTGCGTTACAAACTCGACTCGCTACATTTGCAGCCTCCGAGTCGTGAAACGGTTTCGCAACGACGGGAACGCCCTACGTGCGGTACGGATATCATTAGAAATCCTTAAAAAAAAAGAAGTATTAGCCTCTGTATTTATTGGGGTGTTCGCGGCGTTTCGTGTACCGGAATGCCTCTGTCTGTGATCGCTTTAATCTTATCGAAGTGTCCAAGCGCTTGCGGCGACTCGATATTCATAATCGGTAAGCTCGCGAGAGAGAGAACAAATAAAGACAATTTGCAAGATAAAAATAAAATAACGAAGACTAATTTAGCTTAATGTGCTCCGTGCGGGAGCTTGAACACTGCGCATAATCCTTAAAGATCTCACAGGTAGATACCATTTTAAAACGATCATCATGTACCTTGAAAGTATAGACTTTGTTATGTTAATGTAATGATGAACGTCTGTAATAAAAATGCGCAAAAAATCGCACTTGATCGCATTGTCAATAATACTCGAAAAAAAAAACAAAGTGGTAGTATTATACCTCGAAATAACACCCTGTACATACTGTTTATAAAATGCGTAATACTACAAAAAGGCGTGATATTCGTACAAAATTACCTTTTTTAAAATAGAGAAGAACACGATCGCATAGTGCAGACCAAACGCTTTGGACCAAACGCTATGGTACATGAGCATATTTACAGTTCGAAGACCAAGAGGCAGAGCCGCGGGGATACGACGACAAGAAGAAAGATGTCGTCAGCTAACTACCATTGGGGTAGACGAGGCAGAAGACCGAGACAGTAACATAATTATTTTTAAGCCGTATTTTTAAGCAGTAATATAACCCGTCAGTATTATATATTCGTACCTCTGACCATACACATATGAACACACACATACAAAGTGAATATGTGAATATGCTACGTTTCTTATACATACATGAAAACATAATTGCTAAATAAACATTTAATAAAACTATTATATTGTTGTTATTTACTTCATACTTACCAAATCAAGTTTTATTTAATATGTATAATCTATTGTAACTGTAAATAAATATATTATTTACTGTATAATTAAATGCTGGTACATTCAAGAAATTTGTAATTCTGACCTGGATTTATATCCTGTCTAAACTACACATGTATGTTTAAATTAATGTTTTACCTAGTTATTGCACCAATAATGTTTAAATAAATCGTAACTTTAGTTTTTAACGCAGGAAAAGAAAATTTAACGTTTAAGCGCTAACCAATGTTGATGCATTTTTCTGAAGAAATACTTACATATTGATTTTGTTGCATATTCGAAATCTAAAATCCGAGCATGCTAGAAGCACTTTCATTATCTTCAATGTGTCAGGTATTTTAAAAGAACACTAAATTTGTCTTTAAAAATAGGCAAAATTCAAGCAGCTGTAACTTTGTTAAAAATGAACAAAATTTAAATTTAAAAAAAGGATTTTAAAGCTTGAAATCTCTACTTTTGAAAGTTTTTATCGTGGATTAAATAAGAAATGAGCATTTTGACTTTGATTGCTCATAACTTCCTTAAAAATCATCGTATTGCAATTCAAAAAACAGATTCTTAAAGCTGAAACTTTGCTTTATTGAACGGTATAATTGCCAAATTTTTTAAAATAACAAATAGACATGATACAAATGGATGAAAATAATGTAAATTATTTTTAAATGCAGAGTACTTAAAAGTACAAAAAAACATAAAGAATAAATTTATTTTATTTGTATCATGTCTACATGTTATTTAAAAAAATCTATTTTCTTAGAAATAATAGTCTGTAACACCTTTAGCTTTACAATCTGTATGTACATACTGTTTGTAAGATATATTCATTATAAGACTAGTTAAAAGAGGATGCGTAACACTACAAAATGCATGATATCAGTACAAAATTACCTTTTTCAAAAAAGGTAAAAAAAAAGGCGCCAAGTACACGCGTGGTTGTTACCTCGAAAAAAACCAAGTGGTAGTATCATTAATTTTAAATTAAAAAATAAATAAAATCTATTCTAACCTAGGTGGTAGTAGCTTTAATTTTTCTTAACAAAATTATTACATTACAAAATTGTTACTTTATTCAATCCAAGTGATATCTACCTCAAAAAACTTAAATAACAAGTGGAATCTATTTAAAAAAAATATGTGAAATCTTTTAATACTGCGCCAATTACAAAGAGAGAATATATATAGGTATATATATACATATATATCTTAACAAAATTATTATTATATCACAAAATTGCGTTACCAAACTCAATCCAAGTGATACGTACCAACCTAAGTGGTAGTAGTCTTATTTCTCCTTAACAAAATTATATCACAAAATTGCGTTACCTAACTCAACCTAAGTGATATGTTATTTCAAAAAAATATATAAAATCTTTAAATTACGCCAACTATAAAAAGAATATATATATTGCTTTGAAAAATAATTGTAGTGCAACTACTCTTAAAAAATAAAACAAAATTGTGTTACCTAACTTAACCCAAGTGGTATGTATCTTTGTATTCCTAATAAGGATCTTTCCCAGGTAGCAAGACTCGTCATTTTGACGTCAATTGACGTCAAAAGTCTGTCATTTTGACGTCTTTTGACGTCATTTGACGTCAAAATGACGAGTGCTTGCTACCTGGGTTCTATCAACCCAAGTGGTAGTAGTTTTAATTCTTCTTGATAAAATTATAATATTACAAAGAATCATTTTAATCACAAAAAATTAAAGAGGAAACATTATAAAATAAAAATATTTAATTAAAATAAAATAAATAAATTTTTCTTGTATTATATAGACATGCACGCGCGCTATTTAACTTTAATATTTCACTGTTACTATTACACTATTAACCACACAACTGTCAAAATATGCCATGACAGCCGGTCATGAAGTAAGCACAAGAGAACCAATCCGCATTGCGGAAAAGCGACAATAATATTTCGATAGATTCGAGTATGGATGACATGCCCTTTTTAGAAGAGGATGCGTAACACTACAAAATGCATGATATCAGTACAAAATTACCTTTTTCAAAAAAGGTAAAAAAAGGGCGCCAAGTACACGCGTGGTTGTTACCTCGGAAAAAAACCAAGTGGTAGTATCATTAATTTTAAATGCAAAAAAAATAAAATCTATTCTAACCTAGGTGATAATAGCTTTAATTTTTCTTAACAAAATTATTAAAAACAGAAGTCGTTTTTGTTCAACCCAACTGGCCTAATAATTAATATATTTAAACTCACAACGTTTTGAAAAATTATCTCACAAAATTGTCTCACAAAAGTTGTCTCACAAAATTGTCTGACAAAAATTGTCTCACAAAATTGTCTCACAAAAATTGTCTCACTTAATTGTCTCACAAAAATTGTCTCACAAAATTGTCTCACAAAAATTGTCTCACAAAATTATTAAATTACAAAATTGTTACTTTATTCAATCCAAGTGATATCTACCTCGAAAAAACCTAAATAACAAGTGGTATCTATTTAAAAAAAAATATGTGAAATCTTTTAATACTGCGCCAATTACAAAGAGAGAAATATACCTTAACAAAATTATTATTATATCACGAAATTGCGTTACCAAAATCAATCCAAGTGATATATATATACCTTAACAAAATTATTATTATATCACAAAATTGCGTTACCAAACTCAATCCAAGTGATACGTACCAATAACCTAAGTGGTAGTAGCCTTATTTCTCCTTAACAAAATTATATCACAAAATTGCGTTACCTAACTCAACCTAAGTGATATGTTATTTCAAAAAAATATATGAAATCTTTAAATTACGCCAACTACAAAGAGAATATATATATTGCTTTGAAAAATAATTGTAGTGCAACTACTCTTAAAAAATAAAACAAAATTGTGTTACCTAACTCAACCCAAGTGGTATGTATCTTTGTATTCCTGAGGATCTTTCTATCAACCCAAGTGGTAGTAGTTTTAATTCTCCTTGATAAAATTATAATATTACAAAGAATCATTTAATTATTTTAATCACAAAGAATTAAAGAGGTAACATTATAAAATAAAAATATTTAATTAAAATAAAATAAATAAATTTTTCTTGTAAAAAACTTGGCGCTGCTTTTTTAAAGTCTATCCAGACAAATTTGCATCGCGCATAAACATAAGCGTAAGAAATTGATTGGTTCATATATATGTGCAAAAAGAAATAGACCAATCCATCTCTTTATGCATATGCTTATGCACCTATGCAAGTTTGTCTGGATTAACCTTAAAAAAGCAGCGCCAAGTTTTTTACAAGAAAAATTTATTTATTTTATTTTAATTAAATATTTTTATTTTATAATGTTACCTCTTTAATTCTTTGTGATTAAAATAATTAAATGATTCTTTGTAATATTATAATTTTATCAAGGAGAATTAAAACTACTACCACTTGGGTTGATAGAAAGATCCTCAGGAATACAAAGATACATACCACTTGGGTTGAGTTAGGTAACACAATTTTGTTTTATTTTTTAAGAGTAGTTGCACTACAATTATTTTTCAAAGCAATATATATATTCTCTTTGTAGTTGGCGTAATTTAAAGATTTCATATATTTTTTTGAAATAACATATCACTTAGGTTGAGTTAGGTAACGCAATTTTGTGATATAATTTTGTTAAGGAGAAATAAGGCTACTACCACTTAGGTTATTGGTACGTATCACTTGGATTGAGTTTGGTAACGCAATTTTGTGATATAATAATAATTTTGTTAAGGTATATATATATCACTTGGATTGATTTTGGTAACGCAATTTCGTGATATAATAATAATTTTGTTAAGGTATATTTCTCTCTTTGTAATTGGCGCAGTATTAAAAGATTTCACATATTTTTTTTTAAATAGATACCACTTGTTATTTAGGTTTTTTCGAGGTAGATATCACTTGGATTGAATAAAGTAACAATTTTGTAATTTAATAATTTTGTGAGACAATTTTTGTGAGACAATTTTGTGAGACAATTTTTGTGAGACAATTAAGTGAGACAATTTTTGTGAGACAATTTTGTGAGACAATTTTTGTCAGACAATTTTGTGAGACAACTTTTGTGAGACAATTTTGTGAGATAATTTTTCAAAACGTTGTGAGTTTAAATATATTAATTATTAGGCCAGTTGGGTTGAACAAAAACGACTTCTGTTTTTAATAATTTTGTTAAGAAAAATTAAAGCTATTATCACCTAGGTTAGAATAGATTTTATTTTTTTTGCATTTAAAATTAATGATACTACCACTTGGTTTTTTTCCGAGGTAACAACCACGCGTGTACTTGGCGCCCTTTTTTTACCTTTTTTGAAATATGAAAAATTGTTTCGCGATATTTTATAATTTTTACGATGTCGTATTATTTTCAGTATCTTATTTATAAGTAAATAAAATATTAAAATTAAAAGCTAAGTAATGTTACGGCCGATATTCCGAGCAATATTAGGGTATTAATAAAAAGCTATATATACATTTTGAATTATAATTATCGAGTCAACGTTTCGACCTACTTGGTCTTTCTCAGGGCATTACATTCAAACTTACAAGTAATATAAATAAAAATAATAATAACTGTTAGAGTTCACATTATCAACACTGAAAATTATAGTCATCGCCGATGGAACGATTACGACACGCAAAAGAAATAAAGTCAAAGCCAACTTCGAATTAAACGCCGTCACAGGCCACATAATTACAATAATTGTTACCGATTACAATAAATCCTGATCTGAGTTGCAGCTGACGGAGATGCTAATTTTGTGCATTTTCTGTATATTTTAAAAGGGGCAGTCCTCTGTATGATCCTGGTATCAGCCATGCTCAACGTCGGAAATTGTCATGTCCAATATTAAATGGAAGTAGAGATCGGTTTTGTGTCAAGAACCTTTTAAAATATACAGAAAATGCACGAAATTAGCATCTCCGTCAACTGCAACTCAGATCAGGATTTATTGCAATAGGTAACAATTATTGTAATTATGTGGCCTGTGACGGCGTTTAATTCGAAGTTGGCTTTGACCTTATTTCTTTTGCGTGTCGTAATCGTTCATCGGCGATGACTATAATTTTCAGTGTTGATAATGTAAACTCTAACAGTTATTATTATTTTTATTTATATTACTTGTAAGTTTGAATGTAATGCCCTGAGGAAGACCAAGTAGGTCGAAACGTTGGCTCGATAATTACAATTCAAAATGTATATATAGCTTTTTATTAATACCCTAATTAATTAATATTGTTCGGAATATCGGCCGTAACATTACTTAGCTTTTGCTTTCGACGAGCGATAACACGTCCTATTTTTTTATATTAAAATTAAAGTAGGTAAATTAAGGATTAATCGGATACGAAATCTATTTTGTAATATTTTATGAATTCCTAGATTCTTCTAATTTGAACATTAAGTTTATAATGCGAGTTTTATCCATTTTTGCTTTTTACAAAATGTCTTTCCTAACATTGAAATATCTTCTTATATAAGAAGAAAATATTTTTATATGTAAGTGATGGTATCTCGTGTTTATGGTAATTGGAATTATTTTCTGAGAAAGAGAAGCCATTTTTTATGTGCTATAAATTGTGAAGAAGTATATAAAGTCTGCGATATTATCACGTAGCTGTTAACCATTATTTTCACAAATATTATATTATTTTTATTATCTTTTTTATACAAAAAATTAAGGATTAAACGGATAGAAAGATATTCGTAACATGATATAGGGGAGACCGGGGCTATATCTGTCTACGGGGGCTATGTGTCCACAGTACTGCTATTTCAAGTTTTAAGAGACAGATGTCTCTAACATTGTAACAAGTAGTTAAAAAATGCTCTACGTAAGATACTTAAATGTTGTTTGTTTTTTTGCGATGCCTCTCGCAGACGCTATATACGTTAAAAGAAAAGCAAAAACAATTATTCACATTTTTCGACGGTCGAAAAATTTGCTGTACGACAGTAGTTTAATTCAAATTAAAGTAAGCAATTCATAATATTATCAATTAATATATAGTTATCAGGTGTGAGAAGCGTCAAATCTTAATTCCGCATTATCTAAAATTGGCAACATGTTAAAGACTGAAAAACATGGTCGGGGCTATCTGTCCTATTTTTGATTGCAATGTGTCCACACTTTAATGACGAATTGTTCTTTTATAAATAGATAATAGTGCGTAACTACAAAAGAAAGACTTTCCTTAAGATGGATAAGGTAGACATATCCAATAAATTATATTTAGAGCGATTAAAGGAATAAAAATTGAGCGAGAATCTTTTCGTAAAAACAGCGTTAGATTTTGGAATAAATGTTCCGGCTCTTACTCGCTACTGTAAAAAAGTGACCTACGAGCAACTACTTGATCCTGCGATTCAAGAATTGTCACAAAATTTTTATTTTAAAAATACACTTTAAGTTAAATATATGAGTTTGTCTTAAATTATTGAGTATTTTCTATTTCAAACGCTGCCGAGGATAAAGTAGACCCCAAATAAAAAAAAAGATTAAAGAATTGAGGGGATAAAAGAAACTCATCACATTGATTTTGCAACAGACTCAAAATCAGTTTGATGCCACCGTATATAAAGAAAAGTCAGCTCTACGCAGGAAACTTGTCAAAAAATCTGCACAAAGTGCCTACTACTTCTCTGACTCCAACGACTAGGCAGTTTTTTCAATATTATATATTAATAATAAATAATATTATAAATAAGTATAAAAAATAATATAATGTGTTTTTTATTATGTGGACAGATAGCCCCTCGAATGTGGACAGATAGCCCCGCATTTGTGGCTATCTGTCTGCGCTTGACTTGTCCACTTAAAAAATTCGCCTCTTTAAAATGTTAAAAGATCAACGATTCTAATTATGTTTTTTTTTTAATAGCAAGGTTGAAAGGTTATACCATTAAAATTTTAGCCAAATATCTTTATTAGTTTTTTAGTAAACTTGAAAAAAGCGTAAAGTGTGGACACATAGCCCCGGTCTCCCCTATGTTGTCGAGATGTTTCGAGTTTCGAGATGTTCTTTGTCTTAATATTTGGTGGTTCTGAAAAGAACCGATTGTTTTGCTTGGCCCTGGAGCGAATTTTAATAATCCGTCTTCATTATCATTTCTCCGATCTTTTAATCTGACCCGAGTCGGGTCGAGTCAACAAATCGAAAATCGAAAACGCTATATGTTAGTGCACGATATATTATATTATCGAAAGAAATGATTACTGGACGGATTATTAAAATTCGCTCTAGGGCCAAGCAAAACAATCGGTTCTTTTCAGAACAACCAAATATTAAGACAAGGAACATCTCGAAACTCGAAACATCTCGACAACATATATATCATGTTACGAATATCTTTCTATCCGTTTAATTCTTAATTTTTTGTATAAAAAAGATAATAAAAATAATATAATATTTGTGAAAATAATGGTTAACAGCTACGTGGTAATATCGCAGACTTTATATACTTCTTCACAATTTATAGCACATAAAAAATGGCTTCTCTTTCGCAGAAAATAATTCCAATTACCATAAACACGAGATACCATCACTTACATATAAAAATATTTTCTTCTTATATAAGAAGATATTTCAATGTTAGGAAAGACATTTTGTAAAAAGCAAAAATGGATAAAAATCGCATTATAAACTTAATGTTGAAATTAGAAGAATCTAAGAATTCATAAAATATTACAAAATAGATTTCGTATCCGATTAATCCTTAATTTACCTACTTTAATTTTAATATAAAAAAATAGGACGTGTTATCGCTCGTCGAAAGCAAAAGCTAAGTAATGTTACGGCCGATATTCCGAGCAATATTAATTAATTAGGATATTAATAAAAAGCTATATATACATTTTGAATTGTAATTATCGAGCCAACGTTTCGACCTACTTGGTCTTCCTCAGGACATTACATTCAAACTTACAAGTAATATAAATAAAAATAATAATAACTGTTAGAGTTCACATTATCAACACTGAAAATTATAGTCATCGCCGATGAACGATTACGACACGCAAAAGAAATAAGGTCAAAGCCAACTTCGAATTAAACGCCGTCACAGGCCACAAAATTACAATAATTGTTACCTATTGCAATAAATCCTGATCTGAGTTGCAGTTGACGGAGATGCTAATTTCGTGCATTTTCTGTATATTTTAAAAGGTTCTTGACGCAAAACCGATCTCTACTTCCATTTAATATTGGACATGACAATTTCCGACGTTGAGCATGGCTGATACCAGGATCATACAGAGGACTGCCCCTTTTAAAATATACAGAAAATGCACGAAATTAGCATCTCCGTCAGCTGCAACTCAGATCAGGATTTATTGTAATCGGTAACAATTATTGTAATTATGTGGCCTGTGACGGCGTTTAATTCGAAGTTGGCTTTGACTTTATTTCTTTTGCGTGTCGTAATCGTTCCATCGGCGATGACTATAATTTTCAGTGTTGATAATGTGAACTCTAACAGTTATAATTATTTTTATTTATATTACTTGTAAGTTTGAATGTAATGCCCTGAGAAAGACCAAGTAGGTCGAAACGTTGACTCGATAATTATAATTCAAAATGTATATATAGCTTTTTATTAATACCCTAATATTGCTCGGAATATCGGCCGTAACATTACTTAGCTTTTAATTTTAATATTTTATTTACTTATAAATAAGATACTGAAAATAATACGACATCGTAAAAATTATAAAATATTGCGAAACAATTTTTCATATACAATAGAATAATTATAGGTAATTATGTTGTAATTATAATTATCATATTATCTATAATTATATTATTCCAGTAAACACATACTTAGTCGGTGGAATAATAGTTGCAGATGCATAATACAGTTATAATTACATAATCACCTATGATTGTTATATGGTATGTAATAAATATTAATTGTGTGTATCAAATTGTATTAAAAATGTTCTTTTAATCAAATGCACGCGCGAGCAATACAGCGTGACTGACCATTTTTACGCGTTCGCGGTTCTGTATTTGAACCTTTTATCGACCGTGCCTGTAAGTAGGTCGGTAACCGACCTAGAGGTAGCGCGCTCATCTGCACCGCTCTGCACCGTAGCTCACCGGGTAACGGAACTCATTTATGCTTCTCACTGTACGGCGAGGCACGGCACGGCTCTGAGATCCCGCGATTTCCGCGCGAGAGTTGACATGCCGCGCGCGCGGTAGATCGTCGTTGTTAATCGTTGTGTCAGTGACAGTCGCGCGTGCGACCGCATCGTCCAGCGTTCGCCGCATCGTCTCGGCGTCATTGTCGCCGGCGTTGTAGTGGTGGTGGTGTCGGTGGTGGTCATCGTCGTCGTCGTCGTCGTCGTCGTCGTCGTCGTCGTCGTCGTCGTCGTCATCGTCGTCGTCGTGGTGGTCGTGGCCGTCGTCGTCGTCGTCGTCGTCGGCGCGTCGAGGAATCGGCGCGAGAACGCCGTCGAGTCGGTAAAATGGTCGCGCTCCACCGCGAGCTTTTCTAACCCCCCTGTCGCTATTTATCGCTCCCCCGCAAAAAACGCGGGTTGGTTAGGTTGCTCGAGGGTCCGCGCTGATCCTATGGCACCGGAACTCCGTCACGCGTGTTCCCCGTGGTTGCCCGCGTTGTCAATATGACGTGCCGTTGGGGAGTTTACGATTTGGTTAACCTCTGTATTCACGTGCCTAAATTGTTTTATGGAATAGGTAAAACAATTATTTTTTAATAATGTTTCGCATAAAAATTTTAAATAAATTTTTATATTTTTCTCTTAAAAAACAATTATTAAAATGTATCCTATCATTTCTCCGGATTAGATGTACATATATGTATTGAAAATGCAGTGTGACTGATTAGCCCTGGGGGGGTGACGCTTAAACCCCGGCATTTTTGAGATTTCAATTTTTCCACCGTTGTCGTTTTTGCTCTATACCGGTTAAACAAAGCGATGTAGATAAAAATTTCCTATATAAATTTTGTAGCTAAAGGTTCACTCTTTACAGTGGTATACCACATTTAACTAAAATTATTTATTTTCTTGTTAAAAATCGGCACCGAAAAAAAACTGACCTTTTAGCCCCGGTCTCCCCTACATTTTTATCCGGTAAATATGCAGAATTTGGGCCTCCTCACCGATTTCGTTGAACTTAGGCTTAATCGACGCGTTTTTGCGTGAAACGAAAGAATCCGGCAGAAAAAAGTGTCGCTCTGCCCCGTGAAGCGAGATATTAACAGTTAAAGTTGACGACTATCAGGTTATGAGACCTGTCATACCGACAAGATGTAGCGACTACGACATGCCCCGCGGCCACATGCGCATGCTCCGTGGCCGCACGCGCATGCAAGAGGTCACGTGACAACTGTTTGGTTGGTAAGTCAGAAGTGTAACATAATTCGAAATGATATTCTTTTGTTTTATCATAAGTCATCGTGCCAAAATGCAGCTGCACGAGTTTTTGGCATTGACTCACGATAAAGACAAATTAATAAACTATTTAATAGAACATAATGTGATAAGTAACGAAATATATTGTCCAAACTGCAATAATAAATTAAAGTTAAACAGAGATAATTTCTCATTTTGTTGTCGAAAGGTATTATATGAGAAAAATAAACATAAAAAATATGTGAAGAAACAATGCACATTTAAAGGAAGTGTTAGATTTGATACATGGTTCAGCAATTCTAACTTAAGCCTGGAAACAGTATGCAGGATGACTGCATATTTTATTATGTTAAGACCTCCGAGACAAATGTTTTTGTGCACAGAATTGCAACTTACTCAGCACTCGGTTGTTGACTGGATTTCTTTTTGCCGAGAAGTAAGTATAATTTAATATACTTAATACAATGAATATATGTTAAATATATATATATTTATAGAATTTGTTATGTTAAATATAATAGGTTTGCATATATTGGGCCGAAAAGAATTCAGCGAAACTTGGAGGGCCCAATATAATCGTCGAAATAGACGAAGCAAAAATCGGCAAAAGGAAATACAATCGTGGCCGAATAATCGAGGGAAAGTGGATTTTCGGTGGATACGAACGTGGCACAAAAAAATTTTTATTGTGCCAGTGCAAGACCGCACAGGAAAAAACTCTGCTTGAGCTGATCAAGGAGTGGATTCTACCTGGGACGACGATAATGTCAGATTGTTGGAAAGTCGTACAACTGTTTAAACAGTGAAGGCTTCCAACATCTAACAGTAAATCACTCGATGAATTTCGTCGACCCAGATACCGGTAATTACATTGCAAATATATAAAGAGCAACATATGCATTCGAAATACACAACACTAAACTTAGCATTACTAATTTCTATTTGTTTGTCTATTCAGGAGCCCACACTCAGCATATTGAACGTGTTTGGAGAGAGTAAGGGCTAATATCCCACGGTATGGAACGCGTTCTTCGCATTTAGTGGGATATTTAGCTGAATATCTCTTCAAACGCGTTCATGCTTATGAAGATCGCTTAAGCAGTTTTTTCCGTGCAATTGCGGAATTGTATCCACCGAAGACTGTGGACGATGAAGCAGATGTCTCGGAGGCTACATAATTTCAAGTTTAAAGTTAGATCTGCTAAACCATGTATTAAATCTAACACTTCCTTTCAATGTGCATTGTTTCTTCACATATTTTTTATGTTTATTTTTCTCATATAATACTTTTCGACAACGAAATGAGAAATTATTTCTGTTTAATTTTAATTTATTATTGCACTTTGGATAATGTATTTTGTTACTTATCACATTATGTTCTATTAAATAATTTATTAATTTGTCTATCATAAATTATGTTAATATTATTGCATCCCTACTCGTCAATATATCCTATATAATATATCAAAGTACATGCGTGGGCGGAGGGGTTTCCCCCCCCCCCCCATGATCGGTGTGAGTAAACCTAGAAGTGTGAGCGAGGGGGGGGGCTTGGCCTCCTCACTGATTTTAGGACACGCCTTCGGCGTATAAATTAGTGACGTGCTTTAAAAGTATTTAAGTGTTTAAAGCGCGTCACTAACCTATGTAGGTTGGTGACGCGCTTTAAAAGTATTTAACTGTTTAAAGCGCGTCACTAACCTATGTAGGTTTCTGACGCGCTTTAAATAGTTAAATACAAAATATCTGCTTTAATGAAAATCACAACTTCAAAATAATACATTCAATTTTAATTATTTATTGGATTCATATTAAGATCTAACATTTCTCTATCGAAAAGGCTGTAACTGTACACACGGATGCGTCGCATTTATCCCAATTGCTACAAAGAATAAAAAACAATATACTTGTTTGCTATAGTTATTAATTAATATTGAAAGAATTACCTCATGATTTAAATATCGATATCTATACTCAATATTGCGCTTCCTCTCAGCTGTGTATGCATTTTTTAGCGTGAAAGCTAATACATTTTGGGAATAGATCGTACAGTCACGCGGATACATCTCAAATCAACTTTATTTAAAGAATTATATATAGAGTTTCTGGGAATATATCGTACAGTCACGCGGATACATCTATTCTCCAGCGAGTCTCAGTGTCGAATCACCACCTCTCCGTCCCCGGGATCTCACGCTCGCTTTCTCCTCTCCGGACTTGTGTCCTTCAAGGAGTCGTTCGTCACATTTCGCTCGGTTCGATGTTATTAGTTATTATTGCCTGTATTTATGTTTTTCGACCTTGTTATTACACTCGAATCGACTGTTTCGCCGGCCAAATATATGGCGATAATCGCCACAGTACCCCCCTGCCAGTGCTATGCCGATAGCGCGATATTTACGTTCCGCGCGACTGCCCACGGTCGTTGAAACGCCCGAATTCCCCGTCAAGTGCGTATTAAAACAAAAACGGGACAGAGAGGCCACCCAAATAATACATGAAATAAAATAAAATAAAATGATACAATATAAACACGGTGATTTAGATTATATTACAATGTTCATGCTAAAGAAACGAAGAACGGAACAGATATACGTAAATATTCGAATTAAGAAGTACCCCACCCCTGTCTAATACATTACACGAGACACAGTAAAATGTTATGACATTAAAGAATCGTGCTCGCGTCGGTCTACAATCATTTGCGCGGAGAGAAAAAAAACGAGTAGATAATGCTCCCGCCCGGAACCGAGGCATCGAATTGGCGGAAACTCGATCTGCATGTATTCCGGCCTCACAGTCCGGCCTGGAAATGACTCGGGAATCGGACTCTTCTCCCCGATCTCGTCACCTCCCCGTGCTTTCGGAGACACGAAGTGCGCTCGGTCTGTTTGGGCACATCGCCCTTGGCTCCTTGGTTCGTCGTCTCTCTCTCGACTCGCCTCGGTAGCTCGTTACTTCCCTCGCTTCCCGTCAAGATATATGCTGGTTTCAACCTGTCAACAGATACACTTATCTCTTTGCCATGCATTCGCACGACAAAAACTTTCTCGCTGCGGCTGACGACGGCGTATGGCCCGTCGTATGGCGCCTGCAGCATCGCCTTCGGCCCGTCGTGTCGGACGAACACCTGCTCGGCCGTCACCAAGTCTCTGAATATGAACGGCTTGCGCTCCCCGTGTCGAGCTCCGTCTACCGGGCGCAACGCCTCGAATTGCTTGCGCAGCTCTCCCGCAAAGTCGGCGGCGTCGTCTCCGTCATCCGTGGTCCGCCGGCTCAAAAATGATCCCGAGTAAGACGGTAGGCAGTACCTTGGTCCAGCGACTATCCTCCTGGCATCTGATCGCCGCCTTGAGCTGACGGTGGAACCCATTATTCTCCATTATTCCATTTGCCTGTGGGTGGTACGCAGTCGTCCGCAAGTGTCGAGCTCCAGTAAGCTCGCTCAGCCGCCGGAAAAGCCGGGACTCGAACTGTCGCCCTTGATCTGTCGTAACTCGTAGTGGCGTCCCAAACCGGCAAATCCATCCTCCATAGAAGGCCCCCGCAACCGTCTCTGCCTCTTGGTCTCGCAATGGGAATACTTCCGGCCATCGCGTGAAGCGATCTACGCACGTCAGGCAGTATCGCTTGTCCTCCGATACTGGCATCACAATAATGTCCAGATGAACGTGCTCGAACCGGCCGGACGGTGCAGCGAACTTTCCCAGAGGTGCCGAAACGTGCCGTGACACCTTGGATCGTTGGCAGGGCACGCAGGAACGAGCCCAGCTGCGGCAATCCACCTTCATCGACGGCCAGACGTAGCGCTGCGCCACAAGCTTGCCCGTCGACTTGATACCGGGATGAGCCAGACCGTGCACCAAATCAAAAGCGGCTCTGCGGAAGGGTCTCGTCAAAAATGGTCGTGGCGTCGGTGTCGCCGTGTCACAATATATCGACGTGCCTGTCCCGGGAATTTGCACTCTCTCGAGTTTCAAGCCTGTCTCTCGCTGCAAGTATTCCTCGAGCTCCTCGTCGTCTCTCTGTAATTCCGCCAGTGCGGCGTAATCCATGGGTGAGCTGAGCTCTTCCACCCTGGAAAGTGCGTCAGCCACGACATTGTCCTCTCCCGACACATGTCTAATGACCGTGGTAAATTGCCCGATAAAATCTAAGTGACGAAACTGGCGCGGCGTGCTCTTCTCGGGTCTCTGTCGAAATGCAAAAATTAACGGTTTATGGTCAGTATATATAGTAAATATACGCGCCTCCAGCATGTGCCGGAAATACCGTATCGCGAAATATATGGCCAACAGCTCCCTGTCGAACGCACTGTACTTTGTCTCTGTCGGGCTTAGTTTCTTTGAAAAGAAAGCTAAAGGCTCCCAGCCGTCCTTGTCCCGCTGCTGTATCGCCGCTCCGACACTATGATCGGACGCGTCGGTAAACAGCGCGAGCTCCGCGTTGATTTTCGGATGCGCCAGGAGGGTAGCCTGCGCCAAGCCCTCCTTGGACGCCTCAAATGCTCGTCGAGCTTGCAGTGTCCACTCTATCGCCGCCTTTCCCCTAACGTTACCGTGGAGAAGGTCATTCAACGGCGCCAAGGTCTCGGCGGCTTTCGGTATAAACCGTCGGTAAAAGTTAATCATGCCGAGATATCTCCGCAGATCCTTGGCCGTTTTCGGCAACCCGTATTCCTGGATCGCTCTAACTCGCTCCGGCAGCGGTCGCGTTTCCTCACCGGACACCAGATACCCGAGGAACTCTACCTCAGGCCGACCGAACACACACTTCGCCGAATTTATCACGATCCCGTATTCCCGCAACCGCTCGAACAGCGCCCGCAAGTGTCCTTCGTGCTCCTCCTCGGACGACGACGCGACGAGGATGTCGTCGAGATACGCGTAACAAAAGTCAAAATCGCGCAGCACCTCGTCGATAAAGCGCTGAAACGTCTGTGCCGCGTTGCGCAATCCGAACGACATGTACGGGAACTCAAACATCCCGAACGGCGTGGTAATAGCCGTCTTTGGAATGTCCTCTTCCGCTACCGGGATCTGATGATACGCCCGGACGAGATCTATGGTGGTAAAAATCTTCTTCCCTTGCAGCTCCTGCGAGAAGTCTTGTATATGGCGCACCGGGTAACAGTACGGCTTCGTTCGCGCATTCAGTGGTCGATAATCTCCACAGGCTCGCCATTCCTCGCCTTTTTTTGGCACGAGGTGCAAAGCCGCCGACCAGCAACTCTTAGAAGGTCGCGCGACTCCGAGCTCTACCATCCTCCGGAACTCTTTCTTCGCGGCCGCCAACCGATCTGTCGCAAGCTTCCTCGGCTTGCATACCACGGGTGGTCCCGGCGTCGTCTCGATATGTTGACGTGTGAGATGCTTCGTCTCCCTGGGTCGTCCCTCTGGCCTTGTAATGTCCGGGTACTGCTCCAGCAGCCTGTGGTACTGCGTCTCTCCCGCGACCGTCTTCACGCTGGGTGCATCGCAGCGGATGCAACGCCCGAGCGCCGTCAAGTTCGTCACCTGATCCACTAGACGCGAGTTTCGCAAGTCCACTAGAAGACCGTAATGCGCGAGGAAATCGGCACCGATAATAGGTCTCGACACGTCCGCGATCACGAACTGCCACGGTAGCGCACGTCTCAGTCCCAGACTCAAAGTTAATGTCTCTGTTCCGTATGTGTAGATTGTAGAACCGTTAGCTGCCGATAATTCGTAGGTCGACCTCCGTCGTAGCCCGCGGATCATCCGCCGGGGATACACGCAGAGGTCCGCGCCAGTGTCCACTAAGAAGTTCGTCTTCGTTACATTGTCTGTCACAAACAGGCGACGCGTGTGATAGCCCGAATCGCTCGCCGCCACTAACGACCGGTCACGGCGTTTCCTTGTCGTTGCGCCGAGCAGGGCGGCCTGCACTTAGTCGCGTCTGGCCCGAATCGTCAATGATAATAACATAGTCCGTTTGACTCGTGCCCGCGATCTCTTGAATACGACTGCGGACGCGGGCGCGATCGCGAACGCGAACGCGGACGTGAGCGACGTCGATCGTCTCCACGATCCTCGCGAGGCCGCCCCTCGCCAATTGCCTCGATCGACCTGCGAATCGCCGATAACTGCTCCGCCATCTCCTGCTGCATCGTCAGTCGTAGTTGCGCAAACCGTAATTTTAACTTTGCATCGACCGAAGCCGAGTCGTTCGCGCCCTGGCCCGTGAGCGTTGTGGTCCTTGCCGTCTCTGCCACCTGGAACGCCGGCGCCCGAGTTGCCTCTATAATCGCATCCGCGATATCGGCCAATTGTTCGTTTGTATCGGCGGTACGCGTCACCAAGTGCGGCTGAATGTATGCCGGTAAACGACTGAGCCAAACCGTACGCAACTCTTAGTCACCGACCACGTTTCCGGCGAGATTACAGAGGTGTCTCAAAAATTGCGACCGCTTTCTATCGCCGATTTCTTCATGTTCGAGGAGCCTGCGAGTCTTATGCTCCTGCGACAAGCAAAGTCGCTTAATTAATTCGGCTTTTAATGTCTCATACGCTCGTTCCGCGGGCGGATTCATTATAATATCGCGCACTTCCATTGTATATCGCGGGCCGATAGCTGTCAACGCGTAACCGAATTTCGTCGCGTCCACCGTGATCCCGGCGGCCTGAAAACTGCGGTCGACGATACTAAACCACAGCTCAGGATCCGCCGGCGTAAACTCGGGCATTCGCATGCCTACTCGGCTCACCTCGGGGCCGGGCACCAGGAGGCCGTGCTGCTGCTCCGCCATCCCCGGATGCAACGGTTGTTGCTGCCCCAACGGAAGTCTCGGCTGCTGATCTCCGGCCTGCTGAGTCGTTCCCGTCTCGGCTCCGTCGCGCGTGATCACCATCACACTCCACCCGCGAATTTCTTTATAATAATTATACGGATTCGGCTGGACTCGCTCGTCAAAAAATAAAAATGTCAAATCGTGATCACGTCGGGGTCACCACTTTGGGAATAGATCGTACAGTCACGCGGATACATCTCAAATCAACTTTATTTAAAGAATTATATATAGAGTTTCTGGGAATATATCGTACAGTCACGCGGATACATCTATTCTCCAGCGAGTCTCAGTGTCGAATCACCATCTCTCCGTCCCCGGGATCTCACGCTCGCTTTCTCCTCTCCGGAATTATGTCCTTCGAGGAGTCGCTCGTCACATTTCGCTCGGTTCGATGTTATTAGTTATTATTGCCTGTATTTATGTTTTTCGACCTTGTTATTACACTCGAATCGACTGTTTCGCCGGCCAAGTATATGGCGATAATCGCCACAACATCATGCAAAAATTCTTCCGATACCCCATTTATATATGCAAAATTGACAATAATCATTCGGTTATGATCCGTAAAATTTTTATCCCAGAACATTTGCCGTATAAATTTCGGCCACGTATTTACATTGCCAATGATGTCCTGAATCGCAAGCCATGGATTATTGTTTAATTGCTGGACTGACAAGGGAACGGTCGGAAGTGTCCCTACCCGATTTGGATATGTTGTTGAGCATCAAAAAATATTAGACTCGTATTTTTTTTTTGCTGCTTATCTCAACGTTTATTGGTTGAAAAAACCCGATTTGGAACCTACCCGATTTGGATGCGCTTTGAATATGTTGTTGAGCATCAAAAAACATTAGACACGTGTTTTTTTTTGCGGCGTATCTCGACGTTTAGGGGTTGAAACAACCTCTCGAAAATAACGGATTTTATAGTTTTTTGCGAATATCTTCGAACATGTAAGGCGTAACGACAAAAAATTTGTACGAAATGTTTATGGCTTTTTGTGCTCTTTACAATGGCGTAATCAGATTTTTCAAATTTGTCACATTTTTTAATTTAACTCCACCCCCACCTATTATTTTTGCCATGTAATTTTAAATCTTTTCACCCACGTTTCTGAAGCTTTGAATCCTGCCGCATTTTCCTCTTCTTGTGCTCGAGAAGCCCATCGTGCGATGTCAATATCATGAATAATAATTCCTCTTTCAAGAGCTTTATTAAAACAATTTAATGTATATGCAGAAATTTTTTCTAATTTTTCCAACCTACTACCACCTTCACTAATTTGGATCTCCCATCGTCGTAGTTGTCGTATTGATGTAACTTTTCTGAACCTTCTTTTAACTCCTTCAAACGATTTTCCCCTTGTTTTACCACTCCTCCAGTATTCCACAGCTTGCCTTTTATAGTCATTTGATATTGTTGCCTCAACAGAGCTGCAAATAACTTCTTCCGGAAGATATACTTTACCATCATCTTCCTCAAATGAATCAACTCTTTCCGGTTCTGGAATCTCATATGTATCATAAAAACCTAAAGTTTCTTCCTCTTCTACGTAAAATTCTTCGTTTTGTATTTCAAGCAGCATACGTTCAATGTTTTCTTTTACTTTTTCTTCCTCCGAAGTTATCGGACTTGGTGAATAGTTGAAAGCAGTGAAAGTTGCAGAAAGTAGCATTATTACATTGTATGGATTAAACTTCATTCTGAAAGATATTAAAATTAAATATTTGTCTCGAACTTTAATTATATAAATAAATACGCACTTTATAATTAATGGAGTGGTTTTTATGTTAGTTTTGATACCGTCTCTTTCTCTTCTTTATTTCTTGATTACAAAAGGTATGTGAATCAAAATGTAATTAATCAAAACTGAATAATAATTCTGCGTTTTGCGTGTGTAATGACAATAGAGAGACAGCAATAAAAAATATTGAAATATTCTGATACTCTGACAAGGAGGTAATCTGAAATTTGAAGCAAACAAAAAAAATTAACTTTATTAACTAAAAATAATTTTTTCACAACATCTCCACGGAAAGTTCGACTTTCCATGCTTGGACTTTCCTCCCTAGGAAGGAAAGTGGTTACTTTCCGCCCGCTATGCCGCCCTAGCGTGAAATTGGTCACTTTCGCCCCTCTCTAGGCATGAAAGTCGAACTTTTCATTAGTGTTGTGAAAAATATCGTGTGCACCTCGGATCAAAAGCTTTTTCAGACTCGTGTGATTTGCCGCTCTCGCCTTTGGCTCGGGTGGCAAATTTCACACTCGTCTGAAAAACGCTGCTTTCTCTCGGTGCACAATATACTATAGTAGGTGCTTACAACGTGACATTTTATGAACAAAAAAGATTATATAGTCACTGGCAAGACTGGCAAAGATTGAGTAAGAGCTGAATAAAAAGTTATATTCAATATCAAAGAAAAAAGTAACAAGCGTAAGAAACCAATAAAAATTAACAATAAAAATGCACTTACATGTTCACAAAACGACAGCGTACAACACAGTTCTTTACACTTCAGACTTATGATCTGAAATGCTTGCTTTTCGGAATTATGACACAAGCAAATGATATTCAAATGCGTGAATTTGGTTGTTGATTTTGTTGTGCCGTAACGGGGATAGTATATTATTGTAGCGGTTAATGTGACGCACGTGTTCGTTCAGATTATGATTTGCGACTGCCCGCCCAATCTTACAATTCGGCGGTATTTATAATGTCGGAGTCGACATTCCGTTGCTAGTCTAGGACTCTCGAAATAGCGTTAACCTCTCGCTGTCAGTGCCTTGCGCTGGCCCTTGCATCAGCGCTTTCGGTCATCCCGGAGTTGAAATGGAAATTTTTAAGCGTACGGCGCAACTGAACAGAAATAACGCAACACCTACCTACAGCGCGACGCCTATGCCACATATCATCTCGTCTTGCCAAAAATCTAATAATGGTATCATAATAAAAATACACATGGATGTATTTGGCATTTGACGCTATTAAATTTGCGTTGGAAAAATTGTTATATTTGGCAAAAATAATAGGTGGGGGTGGGGTTAAATTAAAAAATGTGACAAATTTGAAAAATCTGATTACGCCATTGTAAAGAGCACAAAAAGCCATATTTTTGCGAATATCTTCGAAAATATAAGGCGTAACGACAAAAAATTTGTACGAAATGTTTATGGCTTTTTGTGCTCTTTACAATGGCGTAATCAGATTTTTCAAATTTGTCACATTTTTTAATTTAACCCCACCCCCACCTATTATTTTTGCCAAATATAACAATTTTTCCAACGCAAATTTAATAGCGTCAAATGCCAAATACATCCATGTGTATTTTTATTATGATACCATTATTAGATTTTTGGCAAGACGAGATGATATGTGGCATAGGCGTCGCGCTGTAGGTAGGTGTTGCGTTATTTCTGTTCAGTTGCGCCGTACGCTTAAAAATTTCCATTTCAACTCCGGGATGACCGAAAGCGCTGATGCAAGGGCCAGCGCAAGGCACTGACAGCGAGAGGTTAACGCTATTTCGAGAGTCCTAGACTAGCAACGGAATGTCGACTCCGACATTATAAATACCGCCGAATTGTAAGATTGGGCGGGCAGTCGCAAATCATAATCTGAACGAACACGTGCGTCACATTAACCGCTACAATAATATACTATCCCGGTTACGGCACAACAAAATCAACAACCAAATTCACGCATTTGAATATCATTTGCTTGTGTCATAATTCCGAAAAGCAAGCATTTCAGATCATAAGTCTGAAGTGTAAAGAACTGTGTTGTACGCTGTCGTTTTGTGAACATGTAAGTGCATTTTTATTGTTAATTTTTATTGGTTTCTTACGCTTGTTACTTTTTTCTTTGATATTGAATATAACTTTTTATTCAGCTCTTACTCAATCTTTGCCAGTCTTGCCAGTGACTATATAATCTTTTTTGTTCATAAAATGTCACGTTGTAAGCACCTACTATAGTATATTGTGCACCGAGAGAAAGCAGCGTTTTTCAGACGAGTGTGAAGTTTGCCACCCGAGCCAAAGGCGAGAGCGGCAAATCACACGAGTCTGAAAAAGCTTTTGATCCGAGGTGCACACGATATTTTTCACAACACTAATGAAAAGTTCGACTTTCATGCCTAGAGAGGGGCGAAAGTGACCAATTTCACGCTAGGGCGGCATAGCGGGCGGAAAGTAACCACTTTCCTTCCTAGGGAGGAAAGTCCAAGCATGGAAAGTCGAACTTTCCGTGGAGGTGTTGTGAAAAAATTATTTTTAGTTAATAAAGTTAATTTTTTTGTTTGCTTCAAATTTCAGATTACCTCCTTGTCAGAGTATCAGAATATTTCAATATTTTTTATTGCTGTCTCTCTATTGTCATTACACACGCAAAACGCAGAATTATTATTCAGTTTTGATTAATTACATTTTGATTCACATACCTTTTGTAATCAAGAAATAAAGAAGAGAAAGAGACGGTATCAAACCTAACATAAAAACCACTCCATTAATTATAAAGTGCGTATTTATTTATATAATTAAAGTTTGAGACAAATATTTAATTTTAATATCTTTCAGAATGAAGTTTAATCCATACAATGTAATAATGCTACTTTCTGCAACTTTCACTGCTTTCAACTATTCACCAAGTCCGATAACTTCGGAGGAAGAAAAAGTAAAAGAAAACATTGAACGTATGCTGCTTGAAATACAAAACGAAGAATTTTACGTAGAAGAGGAAGAAACTTTAGGTTTTTATGATACATATGAGATTCCAGAACCGGAAAGAGTTGATTCATTTGAGGAAGATGATGGTAAAGTATATCTTCCGGAAGAAGTTATTTGCAGCTCTGTCGAGGCAACAATATCAAATGACTATAAAAGGCAAGCTGTGGAATACTGGAGGAGTGGTAAAACAAGGGGAAAATTGTTTGAAGGAGTTAAAAGAAGGTTCAGAAAAGTTACATCAATACGACAACTACGACGATGGGAGATCCAAATTAGTGAAGGTGGTAGTAGGTTGGAAAAATTAGAAAAAATTTCTGCATATACATTAAATTGTTTTAATAAAGCTCTTGAAAGAGGAATTATTATTCATGATATTGACATCGCACGATGGGCTTCTCGAGCACAAGAAGAGGAAAATGCGGCAGGATTCAAAGCTTCAGAAACGTGGGTGAAAAGATTTAAAATTACATGGCAAAAATAATAGGTGGGGGTGGAGTTAAATTAAAAAATGTGACAAATTTGAAAAATCTGATTACGCCATTGTAAAGAGCACAAAAAGCCATAAACATTTCGTACAAATTTTTTGTCGTTACGCCTTACATGTTCGAAGATATTCGCAAAAAACTATAAAATCCGTTATTTTCGAGAGGTTGTTTCAACCCCTAAACGTCGAGATACGCCGCAAAAAAAAAAACACGTGTCTAATGTTTTTTGATGCTCAACAACATATTCAAAGCGCATCCAAATCGGGTAGGTTCCAAATCGGGTTTTTTCAACCAATAAACGTTGAGATAAGCAGCAAAAAAAAATACGAGTCTAATACTTTTTGATGCTCAACAACATATCCAAATCGGGTAGGGACACTTCCGACCGTTCCCTTGTCAGTGTACTCCGAATGTCCATAGGTATCTTTAACGAGCCACAATGACAAGGGACATGACACTAGTTCGAATTTCCTGGCGCTCTAGCCAGGAAACTACACACGACGATGCTTGGGAATGCTTTGGAGTGCACATTTGCCCAAACGATTAACGATATCAGTATAACTTGATGTTTGCGGTGTAGAAGGTTTTGTACAGTCATGTATTTATGTAAATTTTACTATTAGATGCGCTGAGGAGGACCCCAAAAAGGGTCGAAACGTTCGTAATTTTTGACTACATGTATTATTTCTAATTGAGCGGTAAAACGTCACGCTTGGCTCTTATTGCCGTATTCAATTTGAATTTTTTAATTATAGAGCCTTTACATACCCACACAGCAAAATATACCACCAAGATATCTAGAAGATATCTGAATGACGGAATATCTGATTGCGCAAGATATCATGAGAATATCTCAGAGACATCTCCAAGATTATAAAAAGCCATGATAATTTTATCTCAGATATAATATCTGATTCTGCATATATGTATGTCGGATATCTATGCCTCATTTAAAAGCAGATATATTACATACAGCCCAAATAGCAAGAAGAAAAGAATTTTTTTTTAAATTCTTGATTTATGAAATTAATTCTTTTTCCGTATTTATTCTCTCTTCTAAAATGATTCTTAAGAGTTCATAAGAAATTTATTTTTATGTCACCAAATCTGAGTCCTTCTTCAATTATAAAAGAAGTTCTTTTCATAAGAATTCGCAATTAATTCAAAATTATGCTTCGATACTATTCCAATATTTTGCATTTTGCCATCTCTGTATGATATCTCGGAGGTATCACGAAAAATATTAGAGCCAAGTATCTCACAGGCTCGCCTTTTATCCTAGTGCGTAAGGATTTTTGCTTACGAGAAGATACTGGCGCATGTAACCGCGTCGCGCTAGCGCATGTTACTAGCGCTCGCCCAAGCGAAAATTTTCTAAGTCCCCTCGCGGCATGTGGCTTTCGTCGGGACGAATCGGTATGGCGTCCAAATCCTTTCGGATTGTTTTATTGGCTACGAATAAACTTGAGTTGATCTTTATAAAATATAAGAGTAACTGTGAATCGGCCATATATTTAAATGCAAATGTTGCAGAAATGTCTTTTTCAAAGATATAATGTGATATTGAGTAATGATGTCCTGCAGATATTATGTGAATATCTGAAAATAAGATATCTCAGATTTGACTTAAAATTGTAGGCACAAAGATATCTGGCTATATCTCAGATATATTTTGCTGTGTGGGTAGCTAAAAAATATGTTTCATGTCTCTATATTTTTTGTGTCTATATTTTATCTTTCCGAAAGTTATTAAAGTCAGTGAGGAATACTTGTGTTCCTTTGTTAAATAGTGATAGTATGTAGTAACTCGATATGCCAAGATTGGGCACATTCTTATCAAGACCTCTGTTGAGATGGCACCACTTCCATTTTGCAGAAATTAAAAAACAAGTAGCGCAAAATTACATACAAGCTATTTATGAGCTTTAATATCCTGCAAATTAAAAATTTTGAGTTTATCACACTAGGCAGGAATTTAATATTTTTTTGTGGAAGGGGGAGCTGAGTCAACGTTGAAATAAAAATATTGACGTAAAAATAGAAATATTAAATCAATCTTTGCGGCAGAATTAGGAGCTATTTATGAGTTTTCAAAGTAATGTAGTTTCGATTAGCTCACCTCCATAATTTTCAAACAACCCCTTAATTGATGCAACTCAAGAGAATGCAAGAGCATTTCTCTTGAGTTGCATCAATTAAGGGGTTGTTTGAAAATTATGGAGGTGAGCTAATCGAAACTACATTACTTTGAAAACTCATAAATAGCTCCTAATTCTGCCGCAAAGATTGATTTAATATTTCTATTTTTACGTCAATATTTTATTTTAATTATTGAGCTACAATCCCTTCGCAAGGAAACTACGCCACATCTTTCCGGTATAAGAGAGAACTGCACTTAAAATAAATGAAATTAATTACTTTGTGACTGAATATTGTTTACTAATTTATGAGCTCGAAAAATACGCGCATTTCGATTATTGAGCTACAACCTCTTCACAAGAAAACCACTCTTCGCGTGCCGATAGTCGTCAGTCGTCATAATAACGTGTTTTTGTGTGCGTAAGTAGAGAGGGGGGACGACTCGCGGCTTGAATCTGGTATCTCTTTGTAAGTCGTGGCGCGGCTTACAATAAACAATATAAAAACTACCACTTGAGGAAGTAACGTATCTTTGTGGAGATTCGATGTATCGATTACGTGTATTTCGGTTACTTTTGAATTATTGAATTATTGAAATTGGTTTGCGGCCTATATTACATCAATACCATAAAGCCACGCCGCGAACTTAGGCTAAAACATGTGGCATCGCTAATATCTTTTGATTTGTCCCTATACAGTGTGTTTTGTTTTAATTTTCCTAGGCAAAAAGATTTGAGATAAAAGTTGTAGGATATCAAAGGGGACAGATGATGAAAATATAGACTTGACCTAGAGTGACCTTTTTAAGGCCAGGTCAATGTGATCGTTATTTTCTTAAATAAAACCTGTTAGAGCCTTTTAATAATGCTTTTTTGCTTTCGCTCTTACAACTCGTTTTTACGTCTTGCTTTACTCGCTCGCTTGCTTCTGTCCTCCCAGCTTCGTCCGTCACGCTCGTCTTCTTCTTAACTCTTTCTATCATCCACAGATGTCTCGCCGATCACGCGGAATATCGCGGAGTAGCGCCAGTACGAGCGGCAGATTTAAAAATATAACTAAAACTCTTACAATTTCGGCCAATCCTGACTTACAGTCTATCCTCGGACAATTAATTATTATAATCATACAGTAAAATATAAGGAACACTAAATAAACGATATTATTATAACTGATTGCTTACTTATTATCTAACTTAATATTAAATAGTTAACGCATTATTTATATGTTGGACTGGGCAGTTCTGTTTAACCATGGTCGCATATTAAAGGCTTCCCATACTCTACAATAGGGTTTGTTCGTATTCTGGAATCCAGTTTTATCAGCCACCACATACCTATCATTTCGTAACTCTTTGGCAATCACATATGGTCCTTTAAATTTAGGAATTAGCTTTTTGGAAGCCCCTGGATTTGAATCAAAATTGCGTATCATTACTAAATCTCCCTCATGATAATGATGAGCTTCTTTTCGTTTCTTATTAAATTAATCTGCGCTTTTAAGCTAATTTGCGACTATATTTTGTGATGCTTTAGCTCTAACTTCGTCTAGATTCCTATTACTATCGTTTACATCTTCTAAATAATTAGCAACTTCGTCTTTCAAATTCCCACGTTGATTAACACCAAAAAGGAGTTTGCTAGAAACTTCACCAGTACTCTTATTGAAACTATTATTGATTGCAAATTCAGCGTTTGACAGAACTTGATACCAGTTTTTATGTTTATCCGGTTTAATGAACTTTGCTATCATTGGGGTGAGTACACGGTTTATGCGTTCGACTTGTCCGTTGGCTTGCGGTGAGCCGGTAGCTACAAGTATATGCCGAATACCATAATCAACTATAAAATCGTGGAATTTCTGGGAAGTAAATGCACTTCCACGATCCGAAATGATTATTTTAGGTACGCTATAATGTCTGAAATAATCGATAAGATTCCGAATAGCTTCTGTGCTAGAAATAGTTTCAGTAGCATACAATCTAACATATTTGGTAAATGCATCTATCACATATCGCTTCGATGGATGTTTATTATCTATTAGCCATAGGTGGTCTATGTACAAGGTATCGAAAGGAATGTTTCTCTTTGAGATAGAATGGAGTAAACCTTCTTTTCGTCCACTACTAACAAGGGAACGGTCGGGGGTGTCCGAGACCGATTTGGATGCGCTTTGGATATGTTGTTGAGCATCAAAAAATATTAAACTCGTATTTTTTTTTGCGGCTTATCTCGACGTTTATTGGTCGAAAAAACCCGATTTAGAACCTACCCGATTTGGATGCGCTTTGAATATGTTGTTGAGCATCAAAAAACATTAGACACGTGTTTTTTTTTGCGGCGTATCTCGACGTTTAGGGGTTGAAACAACCCCTCGAAAATAACGGATTTTATAGTTTTTAGCGAATATCTTCGAAAATATAAGGCGTATGAAAAAAAGTTTGGTACAAAAGGTTTATGGCTTTTTGTGCTCTTTACAATGGCGTAATCAGATTTTTCAAATTTGTCACATTTTTTAATTTAACCCCACCCCCACCTATTATTTTTGCCAAATATAACAATTTTTCCAACGCAAATTTAAGAGCGTCAAATGCCAAATACATCCATGTGTATTTTTATTATAATACCATTATTAGATTTTTGGCAAGACGAGATGATATGTGGTATAGGCGTCGCGCTGTAGGTAGGTGTTGCGTTATTTCTGTTCAAGTTGCGCCGTACGCTTAAAAATTTCCATTTCAACTCCGGGATGACCGAAAGCGCTGATGCGAAGGCCAGCGCAAGGCTATTTCGAGAGTCCTGGACTAGCAACGGAATGTCGACTCCGACATTATAAATACCGCCGAATTGTATCGGGCGGGCAGTCGCAAATTGGAAAGAGACGGTATCAAACCTAACAAAGACCACTCCATTAATTATAAAGTGCGTATTTATTTATATAATTAAAGTTCGAGACAAATATTTAATTTTAATATCTTTCAGAATGAAGTTTAATCCATACAATGTAATAATGCTACTTTCTGCAACTTTCACTGCTTTCAACTATTCACCTCTCTCTCTCTCTCTCCAAATTATGTTATGTACTTCTCGCTCAGCGACTCAAATCTATCTGCCGTCCGTCCGTGCCTTCCTTCAGAACGCGCGAAGGCTTTCCCCTACTCCATATAACCTTCCGGACTTCCTGCTTATTTATTTTCGTGCTAACGCTATCGAAATAGCGTAAACTCCTCGCTGTCAGCGCAGTGCTGACCTTCGCATCAGCGCTTTCGGTTGTCCCGGAGTTATAATTGGGATAGTGTATTATTGTAGCGGTTAATGTGACGCACGTTCAAATTTGCGACTGCCCGCTCGATCTTACAATTCGGCGGTGGTATTTATAATATCGGAGTCTACATTCCGTTGCTAGTCCAGGACTCTCGAAATAGCCTTGCGCTGGCCTTCGCATCAGCGCTTTCGGTCATCCCGGAGTTGAAATGGAAATGTTTAAGCGTACGGCGCAACTTGAACAGAAATAACGCAACACCTACCTACAGCGCGACGCCTATACCACATATCATCTTGTCTTGCCAAAAATCTAATAATGGTATCATAATAAAAATACACATGGATGTATTTGGCATTTGACGCTCTTAAATTTGCGTTGGAAAAATTGTTATATTTGGCAAAAATAATAGGTGGGGGTGGGGTTAAATTAAAAAATGTGACAAATTTGAAAAATCTGATTACGCCATTGTAAAGAGCACAAAAAGCCATAAACCTTTTGTACCAAACTTTTTTTCATACGCCTTATATTTTCGAAGATATTCGCTAAAAACTATAAAATCCGTTATTTTTGAGGGGTTGTTTCAACCCCTAAACGTCGAGATAAGCCACAAAAAAAAATACGAGTCTAATATTTTTTTATGCTCAACAACATATCCAAAGCGCATCCAAATCGGTCTCGGACACCCCCGACCGTTCCCTTGTAAGAGAAAATTCTGTACATTTTAAGCAATTCTTTATGTAATTTTCGACCTTATGTTTCAAGTTAGGGAACCAGTAATTGCGCATGATATTATTTACAGTTTTTTCTACTCCTAACTGTCCCATTTCGTCATGGTACTTGTACAAAATATTGTTTTCCATTGACGTTGGCACATAAAATAGGAATCCTGAATGTTTCTTTCTATAAATTAAACCATTTCGCATTTCATAATAAGAATTCTCTTCTTTCTCTAATTTGTCATGTAAATTCCGGATAACTTCGTCTTCACCATGACATATTAAAAAGTTAAATTCTAACGGGTTGTCTTCAATAACCAAAATATTATTTACTCTACTGAGAGCATCCACATGTTGCATGCGTGTTCCTATTCTATGCTCGACTTCGTAATCGAAATTCTAGAGTTCCAGTGCCCATCGTGCTATGCGTGGATTAATATCTTGTTTGTTTAACGTAAGTCTAATTGTAAATAAATCACAGTCGGTAACGATTTTAAATTTGATTCCCTGTAAATAAACTCTGAATCTGCGTAGGGCGTAAATTATTGCCAACGTCTCCAATTCGAAACTGTGATAACGACTTAGATAGATAAACTGTTTATTTCTTGCCTTTCGGCATTGAAAGGGGGTATTACAATACAATTTTACAATAATGCCATACCGCTATCACAGTCCGCATTTAACAAAAAAAAAAAAGAAATCGCAAATACACAGAATTACATAAAGATTATACATACTATAACGCTCATTACTACACCTGTCCTTGGTAATTATGCATATTAATACCGCACTCGCCAATGACCTTGACCTTGACATACGTTGTCAAGGTCACCCTCCTAAGTGACCTTCAGAAGGTTTTAGCCGGCGGTCGTTATTCGTTAAAAAGTTATTAACAAAAAAAAGTTTGGAAAATATAGCAACTATTTTGAGTATTGGAAGGCATAAATGACTAATATACATATATGTGGAAATAGTTCACGCATACACTTTCCACGCGAAACGAGGTGCCACATGGGTTCGTGGCGTGCTTTACAAGCTCGTTTATATATATACATAATAAAACATTATGTAGGGGAGACCGGGGCTAAAACGTCTACGGGGTAAATACGTCTAATCAAATATCTCGGAACCTGTATATTGTGCGAACTCGCTATTAACATTGTAAACGCTGCTTATAGTACCCATGTGACCAACGGAGTTTCGGCAGGTTACCTGCCGTGTTATGATTTTTACGAGGGCAAACGTGTTTTCGAAAGGTGAAAGTTACATTTTCTGAAATTTTGTAATATCTGCAATAATATTTGCTCTCCAAATCTCGAGATACGTGATTATAAAGAGTAATGCATGCTGAACACGAATCCAGTGTAGTTTTTTCATTATCGTTGATGTCTAATATTTCGTGGGCGATCAAACCTGAAACTTGTGTTTGGGGCTAATCGGTCAGTAAGCAGTCCGGGTGCATTTCCAAGGCATTTTCGGGCTCACTGCATATGGAATATGGATGAGACGGGAATTACAACCGTTCAGACACCGAATAGAGTCATCGGACGTCGAGGAGTGAAATAAGTCGGGCGAGTGACTTCTGCGGAAAGAGAAACCCTCGTAACTATTTTTTAATAATGTTTCGCATAAAAATTGTAAATAAATTTTTATATTTTTCTCTTAAAAAACAATTATTGCATATATCCTATTATTTTTTAGGATTAGATGTACGTATATGTATTAAAAATGCAGTGCAGACTGTTATACCCCGGCATTTTTGAGATTTCAATTTTTCCACCGTTGTCGTTTTTGCTCTATACCGGTTCAACAAAGCGACGTAGACAAAAATTTCCTATATAAATTTTGTAGCTAAAGGTTCACTCTTTACAGTGGTATACCACATTTAACTACAATTATTTATTTTGTTGTTAAAAATCGGCACCGAAAACAAACGGACTGTTTAGCCCCGGTCTCCCCTATTCTCTATTAATTTCCTGAATACACATTTTATGTCATCTAGTAATACATAAAATGGGTCTCCTCCAATTCTTTTCACATAGATGATCGACTAACTTATCTTGTTTAATACCACCTCTACTTAAACGAGTCCGTAAAGCACGCAACGAACCAATGTGACAACTCGTTTCGCGTGGAAAGTATATACGTGGAGGCAGTAGGTTCCGTCCCCCTGCGGTCACATGGGTTCGTGGCGTGCTTTACGAGCTCGTTTATTGTATATCACCACAAATATTCACACACATGATCGACTAACTTATCTTGTTTAATACCACCTCTACTTAAACGAGCTTGTAAAGCACGCCACGAACCCATGTGACAACTCGTCTCGCGTGGAAAGTGTATGCGTGAACTATTTCGACATATATATTAGTCATTTATGCCTTCCAATACTCAAAATAGCTGCTATATTTTCCAAACTTTTTTTTGTTAATAACTGTTTAACGAATAACGACCGCCGGCTAAAACCTTCTGAAGGTCACTCAGGAGGGTGACCTTGACAACATATGTCAAGGTCAAGGTCATTGGCGAGTGTGGTATTAATATGCATAATTACCATGTCCTTTTATTCCAAATATGGTTTTTGCTCTAAAACACTCTTTTTGTCTTTGGTTCTATTTTCTGTTCTTATTTTAATAATCTTTTTCATCCAGCTAATTTCTTTTCCCTTCCCCGTCAGTAATTGCGCCATGCTCATGTTACTTCTTATCTCTTCCCTACATCTCTTTGATAGATGCTCTATTGTCTCAACTTCCTTTTGGCATATTCTACAAAGTCTTTCCTCGTAATCTCGCCAAAAATTACTACTCAGCTCTTCGTTCCCGCATCTAAACCTTGCTATAATTTTCTGTTGGTCCTTCTTTCCTTAAATACTCTGGTATCTCTATCGAATAAAGTTCTTTATATCTTTTCCCAAATCTAGACTCTTGTATTCTATTAAATTCTATATCTCTTTTGATTAACCTAACTGTAACATCTCCTCCTCCTTCTCTTCTTCTTTTTATTTCCTGTCCAGACATACCGTTTCTACGAAAGTACATTTCTCTGTCAATCTCCCATCTGGTCTTATTTTGCCCGGTCTTTCTATTTCAATCATACGTTCTTTAAGTATTCTGTTAGATGTGCTTTCCCTGATCTTTTCCTCAAATTTTACCGCTCTTTTCCCTGTCTCCATTCGCAGTACCTTCGTTTTTGTTTCTTCCCTAACTATATATCCCGGTGTATTCCAATCTAAACCTAACGACCATTTTATATATTTATCCTGACATCTTTCTACTGCCGCATATCCATTCCACCCCCATATTTCTGCTCCGTACATTAAAATGCTCTTTACTAGGTGATTAAACATCCATATCGTTCTCCTTATCATTTTTTACTTTTCCACACTTAAGATCAAGTCCCTCCTTTCTAAAAATTTCGCAAAGCTCCTCAGCATTTCTGTCATTCCGTTCGCATCTTTCGCAACTAGTACTATGTCGTCTGCATATGCCAAACTCCATAACTTCTCTCTTCCTATCACCAGTCCTCTCGCTTGTCCTTTCCTCAGCACGTCCTCTATATCTGCAATATAAAGCAAATAATGTAGGCATCCTTGTCTTACCCCTAATTCCGTCCAGAATTCCTCTGTCTGTTTTTCGTTTATTAATACTGTGTTGGTCGTTTCTTCATAGATTTCTTCTATTCTTCTGACTAAGTGATGGGTTATTCCCTTTCTCCGCATTATTATCCATAATTTCTTTCTATTTATTCTGTCGAATGCTGCTTTCAAATCCGCGAAGAATGCATACACTTTGCTTCTTTTCTTTTGTATTTCTTTACCTATTACATTGTTTAAAATATAGATGTTGTCCATTGTACCTCGTCCTCATCTAAATCCTGCCTGCGTTTCCGGTAAAGCCTTTCTTTCTTCTACTTCCTTCCTTAGTCTTTCTTCCAATATCATTGCGTAGATTTTATATGCTGTATTTAATAATGTGACTCCTCGGTAATTTGAAGCGTCATTTTTATCCCCTTTTTTATGTATAGAGACAATTACTCCTTTCCTCCACCTTCTCCTTTCCATATTCTGAATGATTTCTAACAGTTTAAGTTTCGCTTTCCCTATGCAGTATAGCCATGCCTCATTTTTCATTTCGTCTTCCCCTGCCGCTTTTTTCTTTTTTAATCTTCTTATCTGGTTCTCCATCTCCTCTAATGTAATATTCTCTTCCGTGTTGCTCGTCTTTCCCGTCTCGTCTTCCTCTGTTCCTCTGACCTCAGATCCCTGAAGAAGTACCATAAAATGCTGTTTCCATTCTTCATTCGTTATCCGTTTTGAAATACCTACTCTTCTTTTCCTTTCCATATTAATATATTTCCATGCTTCCATTTCTGTTTTGATATTCTTCCTCCTCATCCTTTCTGTAGATTTAGATTAGATTAGATAGGATACTTTATTACCCCAAAAGGGTCTAAAAGGGCATTTTGTAGGGACTTACCCAACCCAGGGTTAGGTACGTCCCTCATCCTTTCTGTATTTCTCCTCTCTCTCCTTACAAAACCTTTGATATTGCCGTCTTCTACATTCCTCTAGCAGTCTTTCGTCCTTTTTTGCTTTCCTAAGAATTTTTCTTAATCCTCTTTTTCTGTCTCGGCACTCTTTATTCCACCATTTTTTGTCCCTTATTTCTCTTTTCTTTCTTATTATCTCTTTCTCCTGTGTTGCCCTATTTAACGTCTCTTTCAATTCTGTCCATGATTCCTCCAATCCTGACTCTACAAATTCTGTGTTTTCTAATATCTCTCTGAATTTCTTTATATCTTCTTCCGTCCACATTTGCTGCTTCCGTGTGCAGCTCCAAGAGCTATCCCCCGTCGATTGGAGCTCATTTTCGAGTAGGATATACACAGATTGGCAAATGATCCGATTCTGATCTTTCTTCGATAACCATCCTGTCGATCTTTCCTCTTGTCTTTATATTTACTATTGGATAATCTATCACTGACGATCCTCTCGCGCCGATGTAGGTTAACTCACCCTCGTCCTCTCCTTCTGTGTTCCCGTTTAATATATTCCATCATCTTTCTTCTATCGTTTCAAGAAACTTCCTTCCCACTGCATTTATTACTTTATCCTTTGATTTTCTCCTTATCTCATCTCTACCATCCCCCCAGACCATCGTTCCCTCTTCTTATATTCTGGCATTAAAATTTCCTCCTATCACGAAATTTCCTTCATTTTCTTGGGAAATTAATTCTTTTATTTTCTCCACAATTTCTGATATTCCATTTCCATTGTATACTGTCACTATATTCCAAGTTTCTCTGCTTAATCTCACTCTTCTTATTTGTATGCCATCTGTGTTCTTCTTCTCGCCTCCCTCCTGTTCTTCCGTGATGCCTTTCCTTATTCCTGTGATAATTCCTCCCATAGCTCTTCCTTTACTTTTTTTTTCTCCTGTCGTATTCGCACGTCCAGTTGAATTCTTCTGGTAAACGTTCTTTTATTCTATTCCATCGTTTTTCTTCGATCCATGTTTCCACCATTCCAATTATATCGAATTTCTTTATGTAATCCCAAAATTGTGCATCCTTATTATCTGCGGCGTTCCAAAATCCTATTCTTATTTTCTTATTATCCCTTAGCTTGTCTCGTCTTCTTTCTTCTTCTCTCGCGCCGATATTCTTCCCTCTTGCAGCTTTCTCTCCCGCGAGCTCCGCTCGCGCGGAACCCGCGGGAGCGGCCGCGTCAAGTCCTTTACACTCTACCCGCCTATTTATGGGCCCGCAGAGCTCTGCCTGCTCCAAAATTTTTGCTCTTTTAGGCCCTCTCCTTTTTTCCATACGAATTTCGTCTCATATACTTGTAGTTTTCTGTAGCTGATCTTTACCTTCGCTCCTCCTGACTTCTCCGTTTCTGCTATCAGACGAATTTCCCTCTGTATCTGCCTTTCTTTCCAGGTTAGATCGTTGTCAATAATTATGTTTTTCCCTTTTAAGTTGTTCTTCTTAATCATAACTATCCTTTTTTGTTCCTTATCCTTCAGCTTTGCTGTAACCATATTTGTTCCTCTTCTTGTCCAGAAAGCTTCTACTACTGTTACATCAGCGTAAAGCTCCTTCTATAACATTTCCTCCACCGCCTTTTCCAGTGAGTCTCTCTGTGCGACCTCCCATCCTTTTATCACAATATTGTTCTTCTTTTCCTTTCTCTCTCTTATTTCTTCCTACAATTCTAGTTTCCTTATTTTCTCCTGTAGGGCTCCATCTCCTCCCGTTACTATATTCTCAATCTTGTTGTCTCCACCGCCTTTATCCTTTCTTCCCAGCCGTCTTCCTTTCTTTTCCACTGTTCTTTCAGGTCTCTTATCTCCTCCCTTAACTCCTCCCGCGTTCTTTTGAGTTCCTCTTTTATCTCCCTCATAATTTCCGTTAGCACCTTCATTTCTTCTCCTATTTTCTTGTCTTCCTCTGAGCAGACTCATGTATCTTCCTTCTTGACTGGAGATCTGTATAATTTCCTCGCTTTTTCAAACTTTCCTAGGAATGATCTCTCCGCTTCTGCTCTTTCTTCTTCTTCTCTTTTCCTTTTGCTTATTGATGTCTTTGACCCGACGCTTCCAGATCTCTCTCTCAAAAATTCCACAATTGTTCCTTTTCTCTTCTCCTTCTGTTTCTTCTTCGCCGATTGAGCCGCCTTCTTTTCTTCCTGTCCGTTTCCTGTATTCATTTATCACTTTCTGAATTATCGACCCTCTTTTACTTTCGGTTACTTTATAATATTCCTATTTTATCGGCCAGTTATCTAGCCTCAGGTGTCGCTTGACTCACCTCCTGGCTTCCCTCTCTTCTTCCTACCTGTTTCGGCCGTCACCTTCTGACCACGTTGCAATCTAACCTGGAATTTTATTGGAAACTTCCTTGCCTCTTTTCTTCTTCCTTTCCCTTCCAATTCTGCTGCCTTTATTTCCTATCGTTCTGCGGTACTTTCTCTCCAATTCCTGATCTTTCTGTGGAGGCCCACTGCTGTTATTTCCTGATTTTCACCTGATTCACACGCGAGCGAGAAATTCCTGACTTTCCTCCGCGTGCGATCACGTGAACCCCCCGATAGCGACTTTCCACCTCGGAAGTTTGTTTAAAGAAGTAGAATACCGGATGGAACTTTAAATCTGATTTACGTTGCATAAGAATTGCACCGAATCCTAAGGAACTCGCGTCACAATGTAGTTTAGTGATGTCGTTAGAATTGTATATTGCTAATAACGGAGATGAGATGAGTTTAGATTTTATAGCTTTGAAAGCTTCTAATTCCTTATTACCGAATCTGAAGGGAGTATTAGCCCTAAGTAGATCATATAGAGGTTTAGCAGTGACTGTAAATTCTTCAATAAACTTCCGAAAATAAGAGCTTAATCCGAGAAACCTATGCACGTCTTTTGTGTTTCGGGGTATGAGATAGTCTTCAGCTGCTGATATGCCACTCATGGTTGGCTGTATTCCTTCTCTAGAGACGGTATATCCTAAATAGTTTATTTTAGTGGCAAGAAATTCATATTTGTCTAATCTTAGTTCCAATTTATTACGCACTAATAATTGAAAAACTAATTTCAAGATTGCTAAGTGACGCTCCAACGTCTCTGACATTATCAAGATATCATCTAGGTACTATATATCGCTACATCTCCAGAGTCTATTAATTCTTTGAATATTTCGTAAATAAATCGTTGAAATCTGGGCGGCCCGACCTTCAATCCGAAAGGCATTTTTAAATATTCGAAATGTCCTAGTGCAGTAACAATAGCGGTATATTTAATTGATTCGGGCGCCATAGTAATATGGAAAAATCCATTTCTTAAATCTAGCCGACTAAAATATTTCTTTAGGAGCATAAGCTAATCTTCGATCAGTGGTAAAGGATGATTATCCCTGGATAAAATCTTATTTAGAAAACAATAGTCAACGCACACACGAGGCTCGCCAATTTCCTTTTTCACCAAGATAATTGGAGAAGCGTATTCGGATTTGCTGGGTCGGATTACATTTTTAGCCCTCAAATCGTCCAACATTACACGTAATTGTTCTTTCTCTGTATAAGACATGCGTCTAGGCTGGAAATGGAAAGGTTGTGGATTATTTAGACTTAACTTAAGTTCGCTTTTAGGTTCAGGCATTTCTGGTCGTAACGGTTCTACATAATGCGTAATATATAATATTCTCAACTCTGTCTTAATTTCATTAGGTATATCAGGATTTATTTTTAAGGAATCTATGTCTTTAGTAGTCGAGGTTTCGACATCTATATTCATAATTGCATTAACTGTTTCTTTTTCTTCCTCTACATTTCTGTCAGATAAAACTAACTGGAATAACTTAAGAACATCGCGACCCAGAACAACGCATGATATCATCGTATCGTTAGGCACAACTAATAACGTAATGTTCTCTTTGGTATGATCATTCAACGTAATATTAGCGACTATAGATTCCTTAACAATAAGTTGCGATTAATTAATTCCACAAAATTTATTAACTAAGCGATTGTCTCTTTGAATATTAAAATGTTTGACGAACTGTTCCTTTATAAAACTAATAGGACTTCCAGTGTCCAACAAAGTACGTAGGGAATAAATATAACACAGGCACACAAAATAAAAAAAGTGGTCTGTTCTTTTGACCAGACCCACCTATCTTTATGTATTTTGACGCGCTGAATCCGAATCTGAAGTCCGTTTAGCCCAAACACCCTCAAAATTTCGAGTAAATCGCAAAAAATAGCTAAAAATGGCGAAAAATCACGTTAAAGAATGCGAGAAAATTCAGAAAAATTTTTTCTGACCTGGATCAAGTGTGTTTCTTTTGTATTTTGACGCGCTGAATCCGAATCTGAAGTCCGTTTAGCCCAAACACCCTCAAAATTTCGAGTAAATCGCAAAAAATAGCTAAAAATGGCGAAAAATCACGTTAACGAGTGCGAGAAAATTCGGAAAAATTTTTTCTGACCTGGATCAAGTGTGTTTCTTTTGTATTTTGACGCGCTGAATCCGAATCTGAAGTCCGTTTAGCCCAAACACCCTCAAAATTTCGAGTAAATCGCAAAAAATAGCTAAAAATTGCGAAAAATCACGTTAACGAGTGCGAGAAAATTTGGAAAAATTTATTCTGACCTGGATCAAGTGTGTTTCTTTTGTATTTTAATGCGCTGATTCCAAATCTGAAGTCTGTTGAGCTCCATCACTAAAAAAATTTGGCAAAATCACAAATTTAAAAAAAATGAAAATCGTGAATAGTAAAAAATCCAGAAAAAAATGGTATGGATATGAATTACTTCAGAACAAATTGTACGGAATCAGGTTTACTTTGATGTTCTTCTTATACTGTTTTTCTCCTGTAGCGAACTCTTTTCTCTTCGAATGACCTATGCAGTGGGTTTCTCTTTCTCTTCTTCCCATTCTGATTCGTTTCTCTCTTTAGTGTCCAACAGTAATCTGCCATCATGTTGATATCCCATCTTCCTTGGTATCGAAACTCCATTTCACGTATATCTTGATGGAATCGTTCTCCTTGTTCTTCACTGTAGTCTCCAAGGTTTTCAGGAAAGTAGTTAAGATGAGAATGTAGGAAGTGCAATTTGAGATTCATCAAGCAACCTAACTTTTTAAAATTTTTCAACAACTCTTCAACCAAAATCTGGTAATCCTCACTCCTCTCATTTCCTAAAAAGTTCTGAGATACATTCCTGAAACTTTGCCACGCTGCTTTTTCAGTGTCACTCATCTGTGTAATGAAATTTTCGTCTCGAAAAAGAATTCGAATTTGAGGACCATCAAAGATACCCTCTTTTAATTTCGCATCACTTATCGCGGGAAACTTCTTTCCTAAGTATTGAAAACAGTCACTATCTTTATTCAAAGCTTTGATAAACTGCTTCATGAGACCAAGCTTGATATGAAGAGGTGGTAGCAGAATTTTCGAAGTTTCCCGCGATAAGTGATGCGAAATTGAAAGAGGGTCTTTGATGGTCCTCAAATTCGAATTCTTTTTCGAGACGAAAATTTCATTACACAGATGAGTGACACTGAAAAAGCAGCGTGGCAAAGTTTCAGGAATGTATCTCAGAACTTTTTAGGAAATGAGAGGAGTGAGGATTACCAGATTTTGGTTGAAGAGTTGTTGAAAAATTTTAAAAAGTTAGGTTGCTTGATGAATCTCAAATTGCACTTCCTACATTCTCATCTTAACTACTTTCCTGAAAATCTTGGAGACTACAGTGAAGAACAAGGAGAACGATTCCATCAAGATATACGTGAAATGGAGTTTCGATACCAAGGAAGATGGGATATCAACATGATGGCAGATTACTGTTGGACACTAAAGAGAGAAACGAATCAGAATGGGAAGAAGAGAAAGAGAAACCCACTGCATAGGTCATTCGAAAAGAAAAGAGTTCGCTACAGGAGAAAAACAGTATAAGAAGAACATCAAAGTAAACCTGATTCCGTACAATTTGTTCTGAAGTAATTCATATCCATGACATTTTTTTCTGGATTTTTTACTATTCACGATTTTCATTTTTTTTTATTTGTGATTTTGCCAAATTTTTTTAGTAATGGAGCTCAACAGACTTCAGATTCGGAATCAGCGCATTAAAATACAAAAGAAACACACTTGATCCAGGTCAGAATAAATTTTTCCGAATTTTCTCGCACTCGTTAACGTGATTTTTCGCAATTTTTAGCTATTTTTTGCGATTTACTCGAAATTTTGAGGGTGTTTGGGCTAAACGGACTTCAGATTCGGATTCAGCGCGTCAAAATACATAAAGATAGGTGGGTCTGGTCAAAAGAACAGACCACTTTTTTTATTTTGTGTGCCTGTGTAATTATTACTTTCATAGCTTATCTGATATTCGACATTCTTTTGAAAATCAGTCTTCTCTGCGATGCTGTCGACATTGACCACTTCTTTCTTTTCTTTCTTAGGGCAATCTTTCGCTGCATGTCCCATAGCTCCGCAGTTGAAGCAGGATCCCCGTTCGCGTTTGGGCTGCTTGCAATCGACGGCTATGTGGCCGGTTCTGCTGCAGTTATAACATTGGATGGTTGTTGAACTCTTATCTTCCTTGTTCGCCCTATTCTCTTTGACTCGAAGAATTTTGTCAGTGGTCATCTTTGCTCCCTGCCTGAAATTCGTATCGGTGCGTAATGTGATTTTCTTAAAAGACTGCATTAACTCTGCCATAGACGAGAAATTTTGCATTTGTGCTTGATTCTGCAACTGACGATCAGGAATGCCGTCTATAACATAATCCATAATCTCATCTGCTGCTATAGGTATCCGATTCGCTTTAATAATTTTGTCATGATAATAGTCATGAAAACTTTTGCTGAGCTGCCACATGCGTGCCTCGAATTGTTTATGCAAATCGATTTTATTTGGTCGGCAATCGAACATCGCTTTCATTTCTTTTAAAAAGTCATCGAGTGTTATTTGTAGCAACTCAGGTTTGGAGTGCAGCCAATTTTGCACTTTGCCTTTAAGTCGAGATCCGAGTAAAATCTTTGCGGTATTATCATCGAGTTCGTAAGTCTCACACAGAAGACTTTCTCCACATTTCCGGTTACCTGGGATGTCGGAGATGTCCTCGCTAATTCCTGATTATTCTGAGACGGGCTCGCCATTTCATTGTCTTCGTTCATCCACGTTCCTTCTTGATCTGCCTGCATTAGTCTGCCTATCAACTCAGGTTTATTTCCGCTCGTACTCAAGCCTAACTGCTTAAGTTTCTGCTTCAGAATACCAATCGTAAAATTCTGCGGACTCTTCTTTGTTTCGTTGTCCGCCATAATCACTTCTCGACGTCACCTTAACCTCGAATCGTCACGTAATACATAAACTCGTGGACCGGTTTTAGGCACGTAATTCACGAGGTCCGAACTTACAGGATCTGAACCTTTATCCCACTTCTGAAATTTGTTAGAGCCTTTTAATAATGCTTTTTTGCTTTCGCTCTTATAACTCGTTTTTACAACGTCTTGCTTTAGTCGCTCGCTTGCTTCTGTCCTCCCAGCTTCGTTCGTCACGTTTGTCTTCTTCTTAACTCTCTCTATCATCCACAGATGTCTCGCCGATCACGCGGAATATCGCGGAATAGCGTCAGTATGAGCGGCAGATTTAAAAATATAACTAAAACTCTTACAAACCTACCATTTTTTATTGCATATTTTTATAACTCTTGTCGAGACATTTTCAAAACACTATAACTCTCTTTTATTAAGAATTTCCTGAGATATTTTAAATTTTGTCATGATACTTTTAATATAAAATATGAAATATCTTGTAAAGTATTCACTTTTCGATTACTTTACCTTCATACTTTTATACGTAGAATAATAAAAGAAATCGAATAATAATATTAATTTTTACATTTGCAATTTTGTAAAATTAAATGCATCCACAAAATGCAATCAAATTTTTTAAAATAATTTTTTCTGTTTCATTTTTTAAAATAATCGATTTCTTTCATTATTCTACGTATAAAAGTATCAAGGTAAAGTCATCAAAAAGTAAATACTGATATTTCATATTTTATATTAAAAGTATCACGACAAAATGTAAAATATCTCAGGAAATTCTTAATGAAAGAGCTTTATTATAGTGTTTTGAAAACGTCTCGACAAGGACTAGAAAAATATGCAATAAAAATTGAGAGTCCTATTTAAGAAAACAACAATCACATTAACCTGGCCTTAAAAAGGTCACTCAAGGTTAAGTCCATATTTTCATCATCTGTCTTCTTTGATATCCTACAACTTTTGTCTCAAATCTTTTTCCGTATCTTCCATATTTTCCGATATATTTTCCTAAAGAAATTAAACTGTATAAGAGGGATTTCCATAGTTTCGTAAACAGTCTATCAAGAGAAGCTCTCTTAGCTACGTTGTCGTTTAGTCTTGCAAGTCCGTTTCGCTAAAAAGAAGTTTCGAGTAAAAGTGGACAGTAAAAATGAAATTTTGTGCAAGTGGACAAGTGAAAAATAAAAATTTGTTTATTACGATATGACACTTCAACGAGAAAGACCACGTGTATTAAACAAAGAAGTCATCAAGCGTACTTCTCTACTATGTGCGAGAAATTGTAACAAACCCTGGTAATAGTTATTTGTGTAACAAGTGCGGGAAGTTGAAAATTGGACACGGATGCGAAGTGGACGCACGAGCCGAAGGCGAGTTACACACACTATTTTATATCGCACGTGCGTGGTGGCCCATTACGCGCGTGTTTTTTGTGCGACAAATAGCCAATTTGTCGCACAAAAAACACGCGCGTAATGGGCCACCACGCACGTGTGATATAAAATTATATCCAAGCGTAATGAGATATGAGTAACTATATCAAAAGAAATAGGACAAATACAACCATATACTATATACCCTCGTTGTAGATAATCGTTATAATATCAAAAGCATCTTGCTTGATATGACAATTGGATTAGAACTGGAAATAAATAAAGATCTCTCGAAAACTAGTTCTTTGGATGCTAATATCAAGAGACACGGTAGTGTCTCGCGCCAAGTATACGCGGAGCGAGACCGACCGTGACTCTTTTACGCGACGCGACGGGTTGCGAGTACTCGAGATGTTGAGATCTCGATGACGAGTGAACGGATCAAGTTCTAAGTAGGCTTGATCGATAGCTTGGGATCGATTTTTGGGGGGTACGTTCTTTTCATTTTTCCGCTATGTGCCCTACGAGCGGAGATATTGCGACGCAAAGTCGAAATGTGAAAATTTTATATTAAGATACTTTCTACTAACGCCGATTCATTCATATACTAGGTGCGCAACTAAGTTTCCGGGTTTCACACATAGATGGCACCAATAACACATGTACTCGACTTACATGTCTGAAGTTGTCTGAAGTTATAGCTTGGACATCTGTTAACAATAACCAGTCGTTATATAAACACATATCGCAACGCAAAAATATTTTTTCTAACAACGGAGATGTCGAGTTTTGTGCCAAATAAACAGCATTTGCGGGAAGCTTTGCTTTTCTGCTTTAACTTGAAAAAAAAATGCAGCTGAAGCACGTCGTTTGCTTGAGGAGGCCTACGGCGAACATGCACCATCGAAAACTACCTGTAAAGATTGGTTTAAACGCTTCAGAAGTGGCGATTTCGACACTGAGGACAAGGAGCGCTCCGGAAGACCAAAAACAATTGAGGACGCCGATCTGCAAGCGTTATTGGATGAAGATGATACGCAAACACAAGATCAACTTGCGGAGGCATTAAACATGACTCACCAAGGTATTTCCAAACGTTTACATGCCATGGGAAAAATTAAAAAGGAAGGAAAATGGGTGCCGCATTAGTTGACTGAGAGACAGATGGAAAATCGAAGAGCCACTTCCGAAATTTTGCTTTTGCGGCATGAAAGAAAGAGTTTTCTTCATCGAATTGTTACTGGCGATGAGAAGTGGATATATTTAGAGAATCCCAAACGCAAAAAATCGTGGCTTTCACCTGGTGAAGAATCAACATCGACGGCACGGCCAAATCGTTTTGGAAAGAAGACAATGCTCTGCGTTTGGTGGGACCAGAAAGGAATCGTGTACTATGAGCTGCTGAAACCGGGCGAAACTGTCAATGGGCATCGCTACCGACAACAACTGATCAATTTAAACCATACATTGCTCAAAAAACGGCCAGAATGGGACACGAGACACGAACGAGTGATATTGCAGCACGACAACGCTCCGTGCCATCGCAGTTCCATCGTCCAGGACACCATCAAAACGCTGAAATGGGATCTGCTACCGCACCCGCCGTATTCGCCAGACCTGGCGCCTTCCGATTATCACTTGTTCCGGTCGATGGCGCATGGCTTGGCTGGGCTACACTTGACCAATTTCAAAGAAGTGCAAAATTGGTTGGATGAATGGTTTCGGTCCAAAGACGCGTCGTTTTATTGTCGCGGTATTCATGTATTGCCAGAGAGATGGTGAAAATGTATAGCTAGCGAGGGACGATACTTTGAATAAACCATTTTTTGTATTTCTCTTGAAATTTTCCATTTTTTATTGATCAAAAAAACCCGGAAACTTAGTTGCGCACCTAGTATAACATATATATATCAGAGGAATGTAACTTTCACTTTTTCGACACTGGCGACTGGCGGTGCTCTAGTATCGCCAGTTTCGATATATGTATCACTTTTCCGACACTGGCGGTGCTCGTATCGCCAGTTTCGATATGTATCGATATGTACATATGTATACGTGTGTGTACTGCGCGCAGTGCAGACAGTGCGTTCAGTTCAGCGCGCTGTCACAGTCAGTTAACCTAACCTAACACGGTAGTGTCTCGCGTCAAGTACGCGCGGAGCGATACCGACCGTGACTCTTTACGCCACGCGACGATTAATATTTTTTCTGATTCAAGGTAATTGTTTTATTATTACATGTAATTATCCTATTATTATACGACGCAAAGTGAGACCGCACCGTGACTCTTTTACGCGACTATAATAGTTTACGTTTACGTGAGTATTACTTCTGTAGTAACTTATACGAACGATATCATCGTAGTTACTATAAAATCTCCCGTTTATGCGGAGGAATTATCGTATCTTTCGTAAGTTACTACAGAATTAAGTAACGCTCGCGTAAACGTAGTATAGGTTAGATTACCGATTTCTTACAAATTTTACATAAAACGCGAGATTCACTTATGGGAGTTTTCCAGCAAGCGACACAAGTCGACACAGGTATCGTTTTGTCTTTGTTACTCATTGCCAAAAAAGAAAGATAGAACGATCCGTTTGTGTCGGCTTGTGTCACTTGCTGGAAAGCTCCCTATGTATGCAAGTTTAACGCCTATTGAGTTAATATGAAATAATTTTCCTAAATGTAAAAATAACACGATGTTATATGTGCGGTTTGGCGTGAATATATACATGAATATGTACATGTACATATATGTGTGATTTCTGCCCAGTGCTCTGAATGTTATGTGATTTTTGCCCAGTGTTTTATGCTTTGATAGAAGGAACGTGAAAAAGAGCAGGAAAAGGAAAGAACGCTAGCGGCGAAGCAGATAGAAAAGAACAAACAGAAGAGACAGATTTAAGCTTTGTCTTTTAATCTGGACGAAGACGAAGATGAAGCTGAGATGTCTTCTGACGAAGACAATGCCGAAAAATCCCCGCAGTCAGAAAATGTGCAATCTGATGGCTCCGCGATTAAGAAGATTAAGAAAAATCCAGATGTAGATACAAGTTTCTTGCCAGATAGGGAAAGGGAGGAGGAGGAAAATAAACTTAAGGAAGAATTGAGGCAAGAATGGGCTAGAAAACAGAACGCATTGAAGGAAGAAGAAATTGAGATCACATTCAGTTATTGGGATGGATTTGGCCATCGTCGGAGTGTTATAATAAAGAAAAGTAAATGTATGATTTAGAGAATTTTTAAGTTATTAAAATACTCCAGTGTCACTTTTGGAGTAATTGGCGTGGTATATAATGTTCTACTGCATAAATTAAATTTTCACATACAGGTAATTCTATCTATCAGCTTCTTCAGAGATGTTTAGAAGTTCTGAGGCGTGAATTCAGCGAGCTTAAAACAGTAATGGCAGATCAGTTAATGTATGTCAAAAGAAGGATCTTTCTTATATTACCGCACCATTATACGTTTTACGATTTTATTGTAACTAAGGTAAAGATACTAAATGATAAAACTTATGAAGCAATATCACAATGTTGGCATGTTATTTTAATGTATGTAATATTGCGATTAGGCACGAGGAAAAAGCGAACCTCTGTTCACATTTGACGTTCACGATGATATTCGTGTTATGCACGATGCTTCTGTCGAAACCGAGGAATCACATACCGGAAAAATTTTACTTAGGTATTTATCATTAAAAGAATACTTTGTATAATTCTTTTTATGTTATTTCTCATTAGATCATGGTACGAGAGGAACAAACACATTTTTCCAGCGAGTAGATGGGAACCTTTTGATCCAACGAAAAGTTACGACAAGTATACAGTGTCGGATAAAAATAGGAAGAAAGATAAAATCTGATAAACTTAGATTCAACGAATTGTCCAATTTCGTTTAAAGAATTCAGATTCAAATAACTGTAATTTAGTAGAACTACATAATCGAGTAAATGAATTAAATATTATCACATAACTAAATGGATTAAAATCACAGTCCTTAAAAATACAATGTAGCTATATATATATATATATATATATATATATATCTTTATGGTTTGTATAATGTCGGGACCATTTCGGAGATGCAATAACACATACCAGGACTTTTGGCACATGCTGGGTCCGACCCAGTAATTTTCTATATGAAAGGTAACTTATCAGGCCCGGTACTAGTTTATACAAAGATATGTAACGTAACAAAGTAGGGCCGTGTTTCCTTGTGAATTATAATGACCGGTACCGGTAATTAGATATATGCAATGTAAAAAACCGGGACCTCCTTATCTGAACAATTTTACTGAATTAAGTTGTATCATCATTCTTTGAGCATATTCATTCTTAAATATAAAATCCAAAATGTTTAGAGAGTCCAATCAAGCTGTTTATATACTTATATATATTTAGCACATAATGAATTATTTATTCATAATAAAGAACATCTACCAATATTTTACTATTTAAAAAGGAATAAGCATCAAGCTACTAAATGTACAGTGTGCTTTTTAAAATGCTATCTTTTACTAAAAGTTATGTTAAAAAGAAGTTATGTTAAATCATTGTTACTGCGTTGTGCTTGATAAAGTTGTAATTATAAATTTAAATTAGTCAATTTAATTAAAATTAGAATTAAAATAATTAACATCAATAAATAAACTAATTAATTAAAATGTTACGAGGTTCTACTTTTTGTTGTTACAGTAAAGAAATCGATTTCCATACAAACTTCTACGACGATACACTGTAGAAAAAAGTTTTTCGACTTCTTCGCTGATTTCATCGATGTAATAGCAAACAGCAGGACTCTGACCAGTTATACTTTTCGAATAATTTCATGTTCGGTTACTTGAAATTTTCAAATATTATATTCAGTGCATTGTTTAAGAAAAAACGCATGAAAATAATGAAAACATAAGTAAAAATTATAGCTGAAACAAAACTTTTACTAAACGTATCGTCACATGCGAGGACCGATTTCCACGAAATAATGGATAATAGCATGTCCGACCAAATAAATTATTCCTCGACAAATTTTACGTATACTTCGCATAAGCTATATTTTACACAACGCATAATTTAGGGATTAAAAAGCGAAAATCATGGACTGCGAAATACCAAGAGATTACAGCCAAATCAAAGGTTATACTCTACGACGTATCGTTACATGCGAGGACCGTATTTATCGGTACAATGGTAAATAGCAGTCCCGCCCAGTTTAACTATTTCTCAATTAATTTTATCGTACGTTCGGTTACTTGAATCTTTGTAATATTTTACTCGGCGCATCATTTAGAGATTAACAGGTAAAAATGTTGGCCCACGAAATACGGACAGACTACAGCCAAATCAAAACTTTTACTCTAGGACGTATTGTTACATGCGAGGACCGATTTCTTCGGTGCAATGGTAAATAGCAGGACCGCTCAGTTTAAATATTTTTCAATTAATTTCATTTGTACGTTCAGTTGCTTGAGAACTTGCGATATTTTACTCGGTGCATTATTTAAGGATTAACACACGAAAATGTTGGATGTTGGCCCACGAAATACGGGCAGACTACAGCCAAATCAATATTTTTACTCTAGGACGTATTGTTACATGCGAGAACCGATTTCTTCGGTGCAATGGTAAATAACAGGACCGCCCAGTTTAACTATTTCTTAATTATGTTCATCTATACGTTCAGTTATTATTTGAGAACTTGCAATATTCTACTCGGTGCATTATTTAAGGATTAACACACGAAAATGTTGGCCCACGAAATACCGACAGGTTACAGCCAAATCAAACCTTTACTGTACGACATACACTGATTATGAGAAAAGAAATGTTCTGCATTTTAGTAAATATTGGTTTGCATACAACTGTGACCCCATTTACTAAAATAAAAAAAATTTTCCTTTTATACATTAGTACACGTGTATTTACTGAGAAAAAAGTATTCTAAAATAAAAAAAGAAAAACTTTCTTCTTTTAATAAATAGAGTAACAGTTGTATGCAAACTAATATTTACTAAAATGCAGAATAATTTTTTCTCAGTGTATCATTAAATTTGAGAACTGATTTCCTCATTGCAATGTGTAAATAGTAGGACCGCCTAGTTAAACTATTTGTCGATTGATTTCATCTGTACTTTCGATTACTTGAAATATTTTACTCAGTGCTTTATTAAAGGACTAACACACGAAAATGTTGGCCCACGAAATATCGACAGATTACAGACAAATCAAAACTTTTACTGCAGGACGTATTGTTACATGAGGACCGATTTCTTCAGTGCAATGGTCAATAGCAGGATCGTCCAGTTTAACTATTTCTCCATTAATTTCATCTATACGTTTGGTTATTACTTGAGAACTTGCAATATTCTACACGGTGCATTATTTAAGAATTAACACACGAAAATGTTGGCCCACGAAATACGGGCAAACTACAGCCAAATCAAAATTTTTACTCTAGGACTCTAGGACGTATTGTTACATGCGAGGACCGATTTCCTCGGTGCAATGGTAAATAGCAGGACCGTCCAGTTTAAATATTTCTCATTAATTTCATCTGTACGTGCGGTTACTTACAATATTTTACTTGGTGCATTATTTAAAGATTAAAACCGAATAAGTAACATTTACTTCGCCGATCAATAATTAACCTAATTAAGACTTTAATCGACTATACTGGCAACGATTATAATCGTCGTGACAAATCGTCACCCAGTTTCGACCATGGATTCTGGTCCTTCTAAAATTGATGAAATTTAGATGCTTATATTATAAGCATTCTAAATTTATTTATTCAGATAGGATGCTTATAATATAAGCATCTAAATTTCATGGATTCTGGTCCTTCTAAAATTGATGAAATTTAGATGCTTATATTATAAGCATTCTAAATTTATTTATTCAGATAGGATGCTTATAATATAAGCATCTAAATTTCATCAATTTTAGAAGGACCAGAATCCATGGTCGAAACGAGGTGACGATTTGTAACGACGATTATAATCGTTGCCAGTATAGTCGATTAAAGTCTTATTAGGTTAATTACTGATTGGTAAAGTAAATGTTACTTATTCGGTTTTAATCTTTAAATAATGCACCAAGTAAAATATTGTAAGTAACCGCACGTATAGATGAAATTAATGAGAAATATTTAAACTGGACGGTCCTGCTATTTACCATTGCACCGAGGAAATTGGTCCTCGTATGTAACGATGCGTCGTAGAGTACAATTTTGATTTGGCTGTAAGTTTTTGGTATTTCGCGGTGCAACATTTTCGCGAGTTAATCCTTAAATAATGCACCGAATAAAATATTGCAAGTAACCGTACGTACAGATGAAATTAATTGGGAAATATTTAAACTGGTCGGTCCTGCTATTTACCATTACACCGAGGAAATTGGTCCTCGTATGTAACGATACGTCGTAGAGTATACATTTTGATTTGGCTCTGTAAGTTTTTCATATATTTCGCGATGCAACATTTTCGCGAGTTAATCCTTAAATTAATTAAGACTTTAATCGACTATACTGGCAATGATTATAATCGTTGCTAGTATAGTCGATTAAAGTCTTAATTAGGTTAATTATTGATTGGTGAAGTAAATGCTACTTATTCGGTTTTAATTTTTAAATAATGCACCGAGTAAAATATTGTAAGTAACCGTACCGTACAAATGAAATTAATTGGAAAATATTTAAACTGGTCGGTCCTGCTATTTACCATTGCACCGAGGAAATTGGTCCTCGTATGTAACGATACGTCGTAGAGTATACATTTTGATTTGGCTCTGTAAGTTTTTCATATATTTCGCGAGTTAATCCTTAAATTAATTAAGACTTTAATCGACTATACTGGCAATGATTATAATCGTGGCAACGATTATAATCGTCGTGACAAATCGTCACCCCGTTTCGACCATGGATTCTGGTCCTTCTAAGATTGATGAAATTTAGATGGTTATATTGTAAGCATCCTAAATTTAATTATTCAGATAGGATGCTTATAATATAAGCATCTAATTTGCATCAATTTTAGAAGGACCAGAATCCATGGTCGAAACGAGGTGACGATTTGTCACGACGATTATAATCGTTGCTAGTATAGTCGATTAAAGTCTTAATTAGGTTAATTATTGATTGGTGAAGTAAATGCTACTTATTCGGTTTTAATCTTTAAATAATGCACCGAGTAAAATATTGTAAGTAACCGTACCGTACAAATGAAATTAATTGGAAAATATTTAAACTGTTCGGTCCTACTATTTACCGAGGAAGTCGGTCCTCGCATGTAACGATACGTCGTAGAGTACACATTTTGATTTTGGCTGTAAGTTTTTGGTATTTCGCATTGCAACATTTTCGCGAGTTAATCCTTGAATAATGCACCGAGTAGAATATTGCAAGTAACCGCACGTACAGATGAAATTAATGGGAAATATTTAAACTGGGCGGTCCTGCTATTTACCATTGCACCGAGGAAATCAGTCCTCGCATATAACGATACGTCGTAGAGTACAAATTTGATTTGGCTGTAAGTTTTTGGTATTTCGTAATGCAACATTTTCACGAGATATTATAAGTATCCTATCTAAATAATTAATTTTAAGATGCTTATAATATAACCATCTAAATTACATCAATTTTAGAAGGACCCGAATCCATGGTCGAAACGGGGTGACGATTTGTCACGACGATTATAAACGTTGCCACGATTATGATCATTGCTAGTATAGTCGATTAAAGTCTTAATTAATTTAAGGATTAACTCGCGAAAATGTTGCATCGCGAAATATCAAAAGCTTACAGAGCCAAATCAAAATTTATACTCTACGACGTATCGTTGCATACAAGGACCAATTTCCTCGGTGTAATGGTAAATAGCAGGACCGACCAGTTTAAATATTTCCCAATTAATTTCATCTGTACGTACGGTTACTTGCAATATTTTATTCGGTGCATTATTTAAGGATTAACTCGCGAAAATGTTGCATCGCGAAATACCAAAAACTTACAGCCAAATCAAAATTGTACTCTACGACGTATCGTTACATACGAGGACCAATTTCCTCGGTGCAATGGTAAATAGCAGGACCGTCCAGTTTAAATATTTCTCATTAATTTCATCTGTACGTGCAGTTACTTACAATATTTTACTTGGTGCATTATTTAAAGATTAAAACCGAATAAGTAACATTTACTTCGCCAATCAATATAATTAACCTAATTAAGACTTTAATCGACTACACTGGCAACGATTATAATCGTCGTGACAAATCGTCACCTCGTTTCGACCATTGCACCGAGGAAATCGGTTCTCGCATGCAACGATACGTCGTAGAGTATACATTTTGATTTGGCAGTAAGTTTTTGGTATTTCGCAGTGCAACATTTTCGCGAGTTAAATTCTTAAATAATGCATCAAATAAAATATTGCAAGTAACCGTACGTACAGATGAAATTAATGGAAAATATTTAAACTGGGCAGTCCTGCTATTTACCATTGCACCGAGGAAATCAGTTCTCGCATGTAACGATACGTCGCAGAGTACAATTTTGATGTCGCTGTAAGTTTTTGGTATTTTGTGGTGCAACATTTTCGCGAGATATTATAAGTATCCGATCTGAATAATTAAATTGATGAAATTTAGATGCTTATATTATAAGCATGCTAAATTTATTTATTCAGATAGGATGCTTATAATATAACCATTTAAATTACATCAATTTTAGAAGGACCCGAATCCATGGTCGAAACGGGGTGACGATTTATCACGACGATTATAAACGTTGCCACGATTATGATCATTGCTAGTATAGTCGATTAAAGTCTTAATTAATTTAAGGATTAACTCGCGAATATGTTGCACCGCGAAATACCAAAAACTTACAGCCAAATCAAAATTATACTCTACGACGTATCGTTACATACGAGGACGAATTTCCTCGGTACAATGGTAAATAGCATGACCGCTTAGTTTAAATATTTCTTAATTAATTTTATCTATACGTTCGGTTACTTGAGAACTTGCAATATTTTACTCGATGCATTACACTGTACAGCAAGAAAAACCACAAGGACGAACCTTGCGGCATTCAATAGTTTTTTGGACGCAGAAAACGATCCCGTTTGGCAAATTGCTCTATCACGTCACAATTTTGACATATTTGCAGTTAAATTTGCAAAAAATGGGTTATTTTAGTGTATTTTGGCATATTATTACTACGATATGTGACGAATCGGAAAAATTTAATCACAATCAAAATTAAGTATGTTGTTAGGACTGTCAGCTCTTAAAACGACTTTTTTTTGTTATGGTTAAAAAGATATTAATGATTAACGTAGAGTCTGTTGCATTAAAGTTGCGACTTACATAGCTATTAAGGATCGATAAAGTATTTTTTAATTATGTTATTCAAAAGGTTTTTCAGATTGTTGAAAACTAATCTGATGTCAAAGTAGATAAATTAAAAAATGGAAGAGTTATTATAGCAGATGTTAAAGGTAAAAATTCGATCATTATATTAATTTTGATATCTGCCATATTGGCTTTGCCATTTTGAATTTATCAACTTTGACATAAGTTTAGTTTTCAGCGATCTGCAAAACTCTTTAGGTTTAATTAAAAAATATTTCATAGATCCTTAATAGCTATATGTAAGTTGCAACTTTAATGCAATATACACTACGTTAATCATTAATATTTTTTTAACCATAAGCAACACAAAAAATTTATTTTAAGGGCTGAAAGTCCTAACAACATACTTAATTTTGATTGCGCTTAAAATTCTCCGATGCGTCACATATCGCAGTTATAATATGCCAAAATACACTAAAATAGCTCATTTTTGCAACTTTAACTGCAAATATCTCAAAATTGTGACGTGAAAGAACAATTTGGCAAACGGGATCGTTTTCTGCGTCCAAAAAGCTATCAAATGCTGCAAGGTTCGTTCTTGTGCTTCTTTTTGTTGTACAGTGTAATACGTCGCTGGCAACAATTTTTGAAATAATAGTATTAATAGTAATTCTGCGTATAATTTCTGTAATCAGTGTAAACTATTTTCTGAAAGTAAAAAAATATTGTATAATCGGAATAGAAATGCAAGACGTGTTTATTAAAAGTAAAAGTTATTGTAGAATTCACGATTTTCTTCTATCATTTTGCAGAAATTGTAGAATTTTACGATGAAGATTGGTGACACACGGAAACTTTTGAGTTTACTGAACTCGCAATAATCTTTTACATTATTATATATCGATAGCTTAGAGAAATAGTTAAAATTCTCGCGGTCCTATTAAATTACTAAGCATGAAAAGCATCCTTTTTTTATATAATAGTTTATATAATGTGTACAAACGATAACTAACTACGAAATACGATGTAAACGGCTATTGCAAGAACATGTATATTGCATTTCACGTTATGTATATTGCTTATAATCAGATTTTCATGTATTTTTTAGTGGTACCGACAATTAATAAATCATATAAGAAAGCTTAATTTTGATATATCTTTGTATTTTGATTATACATATAGAAAATACTTCCGGAATACAAGTTAGGATGTCGATGTACATCAACGTATACGTATGTACACATCGCTTATGGTTGGTCCCGACATATGTCGAACCATAAAGATATATATATATATATATACACATATATACCTTAACAAAATTATTATTATATCACAAAATTGCGTTACCAAACTCAATCCAAGTGATACGTACCAACCTAAGTGGTAGTAGCCTTATTTCTCCTTAACAAAATTATATCACAAAATTGCGTTACCTAACTCAACCTAAGTAATGTTATTTCAAAAAAATATATGAAATCTTTAAATTACGCCAACTACAAAGAGAATATATATATTGCTTTGAAAAATAATTGTAGTGCAACTACTCTTAAAAAATAAAACAAAATTGTGTTACCTAACTCAACCCAAGTGGTATGTATCTTTGTATTCCTGAGGGTCTTTCTATCAACCCAAGTGGTAGTAGTTTTAATTCTCCTTGATAAAATTATAATATTACAAAGAATCATTTTAATCACAAAGAATTAAAGAGGTAACATTATAAAATAAAAATATTTAATTAAAATAAAATAAATAAATTTTTCTTGTAAAAAACTTGGCGCTGTTTTTTTAAGGTCTATCCAGACAAATTTGCATCGCGCATAAACATAAGCGTAAGAAATTGATTGGTTCATATATATGTGCAAAAGGAAATAGACCAATCCATCTCTTTATGCATATGCTTATGCACCTATGCAAGTTTGTCTGGATTGACCTTAAAAAAGCAGCGACAAGTTTTTTACAAGAAAAATTTATTTATTTTATTTTAATTATTTTTATTTTATAATGTTACCTCTTTAATTCTTTGTGATTAAAATGATTCTTTGTAATATTATAATTTTATCAAGGAGAATTAAAACTACTACCACTTGGGTTGATAGAAAGACCCTCAGGAATACAAAGATACATACCACTTGGGTTGAGTTAGGTAACACAATTTTGTTTTATTTTTTAAGAGTAGTTGCACTACAATTATTTTTCAAAGCAATATATATATTCTCTTTGTAGTTGGCGTAATTTAAAGATTTCATATATTTTTTTGAAATAACATCACTTAGGTTGAGTTAGGTAACGCAATTTTGTGATATAATTTTGTTAAGGAGAAATAAGGCTACTACCACTTAGGTTGGTACGTATCACTTAGATTGAGTTTGGTAACGCAATTTTGTGATATAATAATAATTTTGTTAAGGTATATATGTGTATATATATATATATTCTCTCTTTGTAATTGGCGCAGTATTAAAAGATTTCACATATTTTTTTTTTTAATAAATATTACTTGTTATTTAGGTTTTTTCGAGGTAGATATCACTTGGATTGAATAAAGTAACAATTTTGTAATTTAATAATTTTGTTAAGAAAAATTAAAACGACTACCACTTAGATTAGAATAGATTTTATTTATTTTTGAATTTAAAATTAATGATACTACCACTTGGTTTTTTTTTTCGAGGTATATATTCTCTCTTTGTAATTAGCACAGTATTAAAAGATTTCACATATTTTTTTTAAATAGATACCACTTGTTATTTAGGTTTTTTCGAGGTAGATATCACTTGGATTGAATAAAGTAACAATTTTGTAATTTAATAATTTTGTTAAGAAAAATTAAAGCTACTACCACCTAGATTAGAATAGATTTTATTTATTTTTGAATTTAAAATTAATGATACTACCACTTGGTTTTTTTTTCGAGGTAACAACCACGCGTGTACTTGGCGCCCTTTTTTTACCTTTTTTGAAAAAGGTAATTTTGTACTGTTACCAATTCATCAAGAACAACTTTGCCTTCATCAGATAAAGAATTGGGATAACAAAATAAATTTTGTATTTAATAGAAATGAATTCGACAATCTTATAGAAACGAAACACTATTCCAAAAGGGAAAAGAAAAAATCCAAGTTAACTTTTAGACAATACTAAGTATCAAAAGCAGGAAAATGGCAAGATGCAATTACACCAAAATTATAGAAAACATGTAAATTGCAATGTGGATACCAATTTAAAAGAAATAAGATTTTCAATAATACTTTAATAATATGCGGAAAGTGTAATTACGGTAGTACTATAAATAAAATTGCGGAAAATATAATAGACAGTAAATCTATTATAATTAAATGCACGGTAACAAAAGAATTAGGAAATCGCAATAAAAAATATTTACGAAATTCCACACGTCTTGAAATAAGTGAACAATGATTTATAGAATTAAAACAGCTGCAAAAATAATGTCACCGAGCGATCGTGAACTTTCTTATTTGTATAAACAACAAGCTCTTCGTAGTGCAGTACATGCATATGTAGATTCACAAATTTTTAATAAAAATCTAATTATATTATTGGCTGTAGCAAAACGAACTGTATTAACTGTGAACGTAGGACGAAATTTTCCTCGCTTCTTGTGCTTTAGTCGCTGAAAGAGGACGTCGAGGTAGAATAACGGATGCGATCGTACACAATTTTCTTTGTTAAAGATACAACCGACGCATACGTATAAACATTCGTGGTATCGGACGAATAATGGAAGAAGTCGAGTACACAGGAACCGGAAAACGAACGAGAGCGCCACCGTCATATCTATACACACGCGTACACACTAATACGGGTGCTATTCAAACGCGCAAGACACACCCAACACTTCCGCCGTCTCAACGTTTGATCTAGCGCTCACTCAATCCAAAACTCTCGCTGTGACTAAGAAAACGCTCCTTGGATAATGCCTTGGTAAGTCTGCTCGTGGGCTCTCGGATGGAGTGTATTCAACTTGTATTACTTTTGCCTCTGAAGTTTCACGCAAATGATAGTATCGAATGTCAATATATTTGGTTCTCTTGTGGAACTCACGGTTTTTAGCTAAGCGAATATTGTACTTTGATCGTCCACATACAATACAATCGCTTGATCGCATTGACGCCCGATACCGCTTATTAACCTTCTCAGTCAAGCCTATTTTGCTGCGGCTGGCGCGGCGACATATTCTGCTTCGGTAGTGCTGAGAACAACTAACCAGGGGCTCCAAGCTACCGTACTAAACGCGGACGCCTAGTTTTAGCGCCATCTACAAAAGCGGGGGGAAACTCGTAGCCGGATCTTATGGCTTCTGTCCACAGGACGCGGAAACGCTTGCCGCGCGGCAAGAAGCGACGCGGTAGCCAATGCGACAGCATGCAGCTGTTTGAAAATTGGGGTTTTTGACCTCGTGTGACAACCGAGGGTTAAAGACAATATATTTATGTAACAACATAAAAATAAAAAAAATATATACATTATTATTTATTAAAACTCTTATATGTATCATAGTATGCATATGCTAAATCATGCAATTTACTCGTTTGTGTTAGTGGAATCCTAAAGCCCTTTAAAATATTATTAATTGTTTTTATATTACGCGTTATACATCCTGGGATATATGTATTTAAAATATAATTTTGAATATGTTTGTGTTTACAGTCTATACAACTTAAATTGTATTTAATACGAAATTTTTTTTCCGAATTAAAGATGCACCCTTTTACCTCGCACTTTTTATGTGACATGCTTTCTTAAAAAATCTGTGTTTAATAAATAATATGTTTAAATACATGAGCATCTTATATAAGACATTATAAACTAAAAACTAACTGAAATTATGAACTAACGTTGCAATTAAATTAATAAACATGCATACTGTAATATAAAACAGGTACTTGTCGAATATTCAAAGTCACGTTCAAAGTCACATTCAAAGTCACAATTATACTTTGATGTATCCAGGGCCGTTGCACATGTTTTTCAAATCGTGTAAAAGCTACGCCAACACCGGTAAGCGGAACAGAACACGGCCCCAGATGTATCTGTGTAGAGCTCATCGATGTGATGTATATGTATGTGGTAGTAGCCTACCTAACGCCATCTACAAATCCGGGGGAAAGCTTTTAGCGAATCATGGGATCCAGTTCGTGTACGTTCGCCTGGACCCCTTGCAACTAACTTTTGTCGCTGCAAAGCCCACGACACTGGACCGTTAGCTAGACTTAAGGCTGTGTTCGGAAACGCTACCCTGAAGGTAGACTCGGGTGAGTAGTGGTGGGGGCAGGGTGCACCCCGGGTGTAAGTAGTTTCCGAACGGCAAATAAGTAATAAGACAGCGGATGAAAGGCAATCCCAAGAAAATATTATTGTATCCTGCGCCATGACTACTGGACAAGAAATAATCAGGATAGTTTTAGATAGTTTATATCCACATAGTAATGACACAGTATAATATCTACTTATGCTGTGGTAATGATGAGCCGCTGAATGCTTCTACAGCTTCTACTTCCTTTTAATAAAATTAGTGGTGCAATCACCAAAGAGCGATAAAATGATATATTTCTTTATTTAAAATTATCAGTTATTACTTTACAAAAGGAGTGTAAAATATATCGATCACTTAAGCAACTGTTAAGATATACCTTGTGACGTTGCAGTTCCGCTGCATTGTGGCAGCGCCCCGCCGCCGTCACAAGGCGCGGGTTTTCGGTAAATAATTATTCGCTTCGCGCCCGAGGACGGTCCCAAGAGTCGATGCGAGATCTCCAGGGGCATAATTAAGCGCGTTTTCATGTTCTGATCCTTTTTATTTTCTTTTGTACTATTGCGTGGCGCCTCACCGAGCTGAGACCGGAGTTCCTGAGGACATGCAGCGGATCGCGAAATGCTGAGTCGACCGAGAGGATCAAAACGATAGATCGATCGACGAGGGCGGACCACGGCGAGACTCGCGGGCCAACGAGTACAAGGGAGCGCAGGAGGACACGCGCGCGGCGCGTGACACAGCGGCGGACGGACCCGTAGAAGCGGGGCCCCGGGACGCCGGGGCAGAATGAACTTCACCTGTCTTCCTCATCTGCAGACCGGACTCCGGGATGGGTCGCCCCATTCCCGGACCGAAACGGAGGGAGCACGGAGACATTAGCGTCCCGTCCACTGCCGGGAAAAATCCCAGCGAAATCACCGCGCGAGCGAGGAACTATTAAGCGTCCTGCGGGAGCCGTGATTGACGGCCCTGCACAAGGATACGTCGCGAGCCTGCGAGCTCACCCCTAATTGGTTCGCGCTATAGCGTCGCAGGGCCGCGTACGCCCGGAGTGGGGCGCGCTATCGATTCCGCCATCGAGCGAATTTTCGGGAGCACTCTCGGATCGTCCTCCAGCGAGATAAGTCGTTTAACGTGGCACAGTACGCCCGGCCTTTCGAGCCCTTGTTCTGACGACAACGATCGGCCCGACCTTTGGCGGCAACATACCCTCGGGAGGAGGCAGATCACTGGTGAGGTTGCCTCGCGTAATATTCCGTATGTAAAGCCACGACACCGCCCTCCGGGCCGCGCTTTCGCTCAAGAATAACTTCGGTAATTAGCGTATTCGCCGATAAGGCGTTGATATGGCGATCGATGGCGAAAGCGAGGGGCGCCGGACTGGTTTCGTGGCCATGGGATTGCGACCGAACTTGCAAACCCCTGGAGATCGCGGTAGACGTGTCCAAAACGGATGTCGAGATCGCGAATTGGCCATGTCTCGTGACCTTCGCGTTCGCGACCGCGTGTTTCATTGTGCGTCGTAATTCGTACGGTCGGGACTTAGATTCCGCACGCGGCATTACTCGCGTTATTAATTGGGTTGGACTATTACTCGCGTTCGGTTGCTCCTTGCGTTGGGATAATTGCGTTAGAGTATGACTCGCGTTGGATTTCTTGCGTTTGGTTGATTCTCGCGTGAAAATAATTGCGTTCAGATAGTACTTGCGTTAGGAGACGATTCGCGTTAGAATAGCATTCGCGTTTATTATTGCATTTCATTGTTACTCGCAGTACCTTCATATTTTCGCGTCAGTTATAGTATTTTGCGTTATGTCGAGGGCCTCTGCCCATCATTCTTCGCGTTAAAATATCGCTGGCAATAGCGTGTTGCGTTTGGACGATGTTTGCGCTGCGATTATTACTTGCGCTGGATTAAGAATTTGGCGACAGAATCCCTGCGTGGCTTTGGACGTGGCGTTCACGCGCTCCGAGCGTGACACACCATGATTTCGCGATTTTTCGCGCTCAACCGTACTTTCTATTGATATTATTTCGCGTTTCCTTCAATTATTGCGTATTCGGCTGTGTCGTTTTGCCGATATTCTATGTTAGTTGTAAGTTTAATTTTTTACTATCATCCTCTGATTTGATAACGGCGCATTCCGCGCGTCTACTGTAAATTAACGTAATATTCCGTTCATTTCTTACCTCCGCGTGACGATTATTGTGTTTCATTTCTGACATCCGCGTGATCATTTGCTTATTTGATTACGGTAACAAGGAAAGCCGAATTGGCAGTGACTCTCTCACCGGAGAAATTCCTCCGAATAAACGTTGTTATTCATTTGTTAATTGCTTGAGTTAGTGATTTACGCGTCGCCGAATACCGCGCTGCCCTTCATCAACCCCGCTCATAACCGTTAGGTCGAGCTGGCCGATCTCTCGCACACCGGATTCCTTGCGTTTTGTGTTTCTTTCGGGTTTAGCGTACTTAGTGGACGCGTGTCTACGCGTCTGGCGCCCAACATTAAGAATTTTCGTGTCGAGTTGCCGGACTGTGCGAGGAATCGTCGGAGAGGCCCACCACCCTTCTCTCCTTTCCCCTTTTGATCCGTCGCACGTCCCGGGTACGGCCGGGAGTGAAAAAGACGTGACAACTTACATAAGATGAATTATTAATTAATGTGAATAATAGAAAAAAATAATCGTAATTAGCGTCAAGATATTATTAAACGTAGACAAAATCTGATAATAAATTAGCAGTAGGCAATAGAATATAATTAACCTTACTTAAATCCAACTAATCACAGTTATTATAGGTTAACAGTTCGACCAATTCAGTAAATCGCAATGCAAACCCGATAAAACATTTTTTATTTGAAAACATATTTAAATATATATAATAATCATAGATCTAACATTATATAGGGGGATCACGTGATCGCACTTGGAGGAAAGTAAAGAATTTTTCGCTCGCGTGTGAATCAGGTAAAAATCAGGAAATAACAGCAGTGGGCCTCCACAGAAAGATCAGGAATTGGAGAGAAAGTACTGCAGAACGATAGGAAATAAAGACAGCAGAATTGGAAGGGAAAGGAAGGAGAAAAGAGGCAAGGAAGTTTCCAATAAAATTCCAGGTTAGATTGCAACGTGGTCAGAAGGTGACGGCGGAAACAGGTAGGAAGAAGAGAGGGAAACCAGGAGGTGAGTCAAGCGACACCTGAGGCTAGATAACTGGCCGATAAAGTAGGAATATTATAAAGTAACCAAAAGTAAAAGAGGGTCGATAATTCAGAATGTGATAAATGAATACAGGAAACGGACAGGAAGAAAAGAAGGCGGCTCAATCGGCGAAGAAGAAACAGAAGGAGAAGAGAAAAGGAACAATTGTGGAATTTTTGAGAGAGAGATCTGGAAGCGTCGGGTCAGAGACATCAATAAGCAAAAGGAAAAGAGAAGAAGAAGAAAGAGCAGAAGCGGAGAGAGAATTCCTAGGAAAGTTTGAAAAAGCGAGGAAATTATACAGATCTCCAGTCAAGAAGAAAGATACATGAGTCTGCTCAGAGGAAGACAAGAAAATAGGAGAAGAAATGAAGGTGCTAACGGAAATTATGAGAGAGATAAAAGAGGAACTCAAAAGAACGCGGGAGGAGTTAAGGGAGGAGATAAGAGACCTGAAAGAACAGTGAAAAAGAAAGGAAGACGGCTGGGAAGAAAGGATAAAGGCGGTGGAGAACAAGATTGAGAATATAGTCGAAGTAGAAGATGGAGCCCTATAGGAGAAAATAAAAAAATTAGAAATGCAGGAAGAAATAAAAGAGAAAAAGGAGAAGAGGAACAATATCGTGATAAAAGGATGGGAGGTCGCACAGAGAGACTTACTGGAAAATGCGGTGGAGGAAATGAGAAAGAGGGAGCTTCACGCTGATGTAACAGTAATAGAAGCTTTCTGGACAAGAAGAGGAACAAATATGGTTACAGCAAAGCTGAAGGATAAGGAACAGAAAAGGATAGTTATGATCAAGAAGAACAGCTTAAATGAAAAAAAAAAACTAATCATTGACAACGATCTAACCTGAAAAAAGGCAGTTACAGAGTAAAATTCGTCTGATAGCAGAGACGGAGAAGTCAGGAGGAGCCAAGGTGAAGATCGGCTACAGAAAACTACAAGTAAATTAGACGAAATTCGTATGGAAAGGGAGAGTGCCTAAAAGAGCAAAAATTTTGGAGCAGGCAGAGCTCTGCGGGCCCATAAATAGGCGGGCAGAGTGTAAAGGACTTGACGCGGCCGCTCCTGCGGGCTCCGCGCGAGCGGCAGGGGAAGACGAAACAAAAAATGAGGCATGACTATACTGCTCAGGGAAAGCGAAACTTAAACTGTTAGAAATCATTCAGAGAGTATGGAAAGGAGAAGGTTTCCGAGAAGTTGGAGGAAAGGAGTAATTGTCCCTATACATAAAAAAAAGGGATAAAAATGAGGCTTCAAATTACCGAGGAGTCACATTATTAAATACAGCATATAAAATTTACGCAATGATATTGGAAGAAAGACTAAGGAAGGAAGTAGAAGAAAGAAAGGCTTTACGAAAACGCAGGCAGGATTTAGGAGAGGACGAGGTACAATGGACAACATCTATATTTTAAACTATGTAATAGGTAAAGAAATACAAAAGAAAGGAGGCAAAGTGTATGCATTCTTCGCGGATTTGAAAGCAGTGTTCGACAGAATAAATAGAAAGAAGTTATGGATAATAATGCGGAGAAAGGGAATAAGCCATCACTTAGTCAGATGAATAGAAGAAATTTATGAAGAAACAACTAACACAGTATTAATAGACGGGAAACAGACAGAGGAATTCTGGACGGAATTAGGAGTAAGACAAGGATGCCCACTAAGCCCTACACTATTTGCTTTATATATTGCAGATATAGAAGACGTGCTGAGGAAGGGACAAGCGGGAGGACTGGTGATAGGAAGAGAGAAGTTATGAAGTTTGGTATATGCAGACGACATAGTTGCGAAAGATGCGAACGAAATGAAAGAAATGCTGAGGAGCTTTGCGAAATTTTTAGAAAGAAGGGACTTAATCTTAAGTGTGGAAAAGTAAAAAATGATGATATTTAGGAAGACAGGAGGAAGGAGAAAAAAGGAGAATTGGCTCTGGAATGGTAGGGAAATAGAAGAAGTAGATCAGTTTAAATATTTAGGTTACACGTTACAAAGGAATAATAGACCAGATAGACACATAAAAGAAACGGTTAGGAAGGCCATAAGTGCTATGAAACAGGTATGGGGAATAGGACAAAGAAAATTCGCGGGAGATTTCAGGAGAAGGATATGGATGTTTAATCACCTAGTAGAGAGCATTTTAATGTACGGAGCGGAAATATTAAAGTGGAATGAATATGCGGCAGTAGAAAGATGTCAGGATAAATATATAAAATGGTCGTTAGGTTTAGATTGGAATACACCGGGATATATAGTTAGGGAAGAAACAAAAACGAAGATACTGCGAATAGAGTCAGGGAAAAGAGCGGTAAAATTTGAGGAAAAGATCAGGGAAAGCATATCTAACAGAATACTTAAAGAATGTATGATTGAAATAGAAAAGACCAGGCAAAATAAGACCAGATGGGAGATAAACAGAAAAATGTACTTTCGTTGGAACGGTATGTCCGGGGAGGAAATAAAAAGAATAAGAGAAGGAGGAGGAGATGTCACAGTTAGGTTAATCAAGGAGATATAGAGATTTAGAAACAGATACAATTTAATAGAATACAAGAGTCTAGATTTGGGAAAAGATATAAAGAACTTTATTCGATAGAGATACCAGAGTATTTAAGGAAAGAAAGACCAACAGAAAATTATAGCAAGGTTTAGATGCGGGAACGAAGAGCTGAGTAGTAATTTTTGGCGAGATTACGAGGAAAGACTTTGTAGAATATGCCAAAAGGAAGTTGAGACAATAGAGCATCTATCAAAGAGATGTAGGGAAGAGATAAGAAGTAACATGAGTATGGTGCAATTACTGACGGGAATGGGAGAAGGAATTAGCTGGATGAAAAAGATTATTAAAATAAGAACAAAAAATAGAACTACAGACCAAAGAGCGTTTTAGAGTAAAAACCATATTAGGGTAGAAAAGGACAAGCGTAGTAATAGGCGTTAAAGTATGTATAATCTTTATGTAATTCTGTGCATTCGCGGCGTCTTTTGTTTTTTGTTTTTTATTAAATGCAAACTGTGATAGCGATATGGCATTATTGTAAAATTGTATTGTAATACCCCCTTTCAATGCCGAAAGGCAAGAAATAAACAGTTTATCTATCATCTATCTATCTAATATTATATAAAATATATGAAATATGTCCATAATATGTTTTTTCTCTTGTATAATCTCTGTTCGTATGTACAAGAAAAATAATAAGAAAAAGAATTAGAAAATAATTTAAAAAATAATTATTGCATTGTTTTTTTTACAAAAAATTATCTGAGAAATTGTGAAAAATTTGCTCATATATAATCACATATAATCATATCTTATACACAATTATTACATTTATATATGATTATATATAGGCAAATAAATAAACAATAAAAAAACAATGCAAAAATTATCCTTTTAATTATTTTCTAATTCTCTTTCTTATTATTTTTCTTGCACATACGAACAGATATTATACATGATAAAAAACCATATGGACATGTAGGGACATATTTTATATAATATTTTATATAATATCATGTAATTATATATATTTAAATATGTTTTTATGTAAAAATTTTTTTACCGGAAATAGATAATGAAGCTACGAATTCAAGTATTTAACGCATAGTACGCGATATTCGCCAGCCTCGCTTCAAAGAGAAAAGATACGTAATACCTGGTGTATTGTATACGAAGTATTGGACACAGAGATGTAACTAGAACTGACTGGAAATGTTCGGAATGGATTCCGAATGAAATTCAATTATTCCCTAGATTTCTATTGTTTTTTTTAAGAGAAAACGGAATAATTTCAATCGGAATCCATTCCGAACAGTTGCATAGAAGAAGAAACTCCATTGCTACAGTTTAAAAATTCCGCCAAATGTAATAAGTTACTCGCATTCACCCTGAAATTTCAAGGTGGAAAATTTTCCTCCTGAGGTGCACCCAGGTGAAGTTTCTAAACGACTTCATCTCTGTCACACTGGTACAACCCGAACGTTTCCGAACAGTGTGAGTCTCGGAGGATGCCCCCGGGTAAAGTTTCCGAACGCAGCCTTAGGGGGTCTATACATGTACGCGTTTGGTTCGTAAGCCCGGCTCAGTTCGGTTTTTACTCGTGCGTGGGTGGGATGTCACGAGCTGGGCTTGGCGTCAGATGAGCCAAATTCGCACATTTTCCTTTCGTGTATTGTGAAAAAACGTTCGAGTCCGGCTCGCGAATCGAGCTCGCCGAGCCGGACTTGCGAGTCAAACTTGTACATGTATAGATCCCCTTAGATATATAGCCCGTTGTGGAACACCTCGTCTCAAGATCTCTTGCATAATCAGCATCTAAAAATCCTATTATACAGGGTATCCGAAAAATCGCCTACTCCACTTCGGGAGGTAATTCGGGACCCAAAAACAAGCAAAAAAGTTCATACAAACATAGGTTCGGAAATGAGCCGTTTCCGAGTTATAGCCACTTTTATGTTCAAAAATCGTAAATTTTTATTTTTAATTTTTTTTAATTACAATTTTTTTAGTCTTCCAATTTTTCAATATTACAATTACAATTACATTATTTTTAAAGTAAACATAAACAGATATTTAAATCGAATTAAATAAGGTGTTCAAAATGACCACCTTCAGCACGAATGCAGGCCCTTATTCTTCTATCAAAGGAATTCCGAACTCTTTGAAAAATATTTGGATCCCTCCTTACTTCGTCAAATTCATGAATTATTCTCTGTCTTAATTCAGCAATATTGTTTGGTGCATTTCTGTAAACAATTGATTTTACATGACCCCATAGATAAAAATCAAGTGGATTCATGTCTGGTGATCTTGGGGGCCAGGGAACCGGACCTCCACGCCCTATCCATCTCTGACCATAATTTTGATTCAAATGATCTCTGGCAACACGGCTAAAATGCGCCGGTGCACCATCATGCATGAACCACATGTTTTGTCGTATTATTAAAGAAACGTTTTCAAGAAGGTGGCCTAACTCTTCTCTAAGAAATCGTACATAATTCTGACCATTTAATCTTTCTTCAAAGAAATATGGCCCTATAAGTTCGTTACTAATAATACCATATTTCTTTGAAGAAAAATTAAATGGTCAGAATTATGTACGATTTCTTAGAGAAGAGTTAGGCCACCTTCTTGAAAACGTCCCTTTAATAATACGACAAAACATGTGGTTCATGCATGATGGTACACCTGCGCATTTTAGCCGTGTTGCCAGAGATCATTTGAATCAAAATTATGGTCAGAGATGGATAGGGCGTGGAGGTCCGGTTCCCTGGCCCCCAAGATCACCAGACATGAATCCACTTGATTTTTATCTATGGGGTCATGTAAAATCAATTGTTTACAGAAATGCACCAAACAATATTGCTGAATTAAGACAGAGAATAATTCATGAATTTGACGAAGTAAGGAGGGATCCAAATATTTTTCAAAGAGTTCGGAATTCCTTTGATAGAAGAATAAGGGCCTGCATTCGTACTGAAGGTGGTCATTTTGAACACCTTATTTAATTCGATTTAAATATCTGTTTATGTTTACTTTAAAAATAATGTAATTGTAATTGTAATATTGAAAAATTGGAAGACTAAAAAAATTGTAATTAAAAAAAATTAAAAATAAAAATTTACGATTTTTGAACATAAAAGTGGCTATAACTCGGAAACGGCTCATTTCCGAACCTATGTTTGTATGAACTTTTTTGCTTGTTTTTGGGTCCCGAATCACCTCCCGAAGTGGAGTAGGCGATTTTTCGGATACCCTGTATATATTAAGTCTGATTCGCTTTCGCCGCTTTGATACATTATGCCTACATTTTTCGTACCGACTAGAAATACAAAAATTCTCTTTACCGCTCACCAATAACTTTCTCTGGAATTATTTAAAAATTTACTGGCGGTATTGACCGTATATGTTATATGTGGACGCGATACAGTAGCAAGAAACATAAGCGATCCGACTGCTTCGCGATATAGTACATTAGACAACTCCTTTTCTTCAGATTCTACAGGCTCTAGTATTACATAAGGATCTGCTGGAACAGATACTACTTTTGCATTATTCATACGAAATCTTTCGAGAATTTTTGGCGTGTATGCACTTTGATGCAGGAACATTGTTTTTCTTTCTCTATCTCGAATCAATTGCAACCCGTCAAAGCTACTACAGTCACTGATTGTGAGAGTCAAACGTACTTCTTAAGTTCTTCAGATGTCAAACGTACTTCTTAAGTTTTCGATAAATTATGTCTAACACTTTTTGAGATTCGCACGCTACGAGACCATCGTCAACAAACAGCGCAAGATATATCGCTGATAGTTATTATAAAAGATGCACTCGTCAGCATCTGTTGACTTAAACCGTTTCAAAAAATCACAAAACTTGCGATTCTAGCACCGCGGTGCTAGTTTTAGTCCATATAGCGATTTCTTTAACCAACACACTACTTCACTGGCATTGTTTTCGTTTTTCAGACGCTGGCAGTTCTATATGAATCTCCTCTTCTAGTTCAGCATATAGAAACGCTGTACCAAATTGAACCATCTCGAGGTTCTCATGGGTGACTATCGCCAACAGTACTTGCAATGAGTCGTAACAAACTACGGTGAGGACTTGTAGTCCACTCCCTTCTCCTGAAGAAAGCTTCTTGCACACAACCGCAGCGCACTTCCATCTATTCCTTGAATTACCTTAAACATCCATCTTATAACAATCGTCCTTTTTTCATGATCTCTGGGTATTATCTGTCACGTGTTGTTTTTCTCGTGAGCCTTGAGCTCCTCTTTGATAGCTCCTTTCATATCAATCGCCTCCGAGCGGGCGTCAAAAAAGGAGCTCGCGCTTCTCCATGCGCCGGCCTCGGCAAGCTACGGCATATGGGGTTGGAGTATGGAGAGGCGCGGGGGAGGGTCGGCCCGCGGGCGGGGGTCCCCAGTGGGTCGGCGTAACCTCCTCCACATTGAAGGGTGGCCGAGGTGGTGGTGTCCCACCTCGGCCACGATGGAGGAGTAGTCCCCGTCAAGTCTGGCGGGGCTGGTGCCCCTCACCGACGTGAGGGGCACGAAAGGTAAAAGCGTGGGGGGATGGCGGAAGGAAATAGTTAGTTCCCGCCACCTCCCCCGTCAAGCGCAGAGGTGGACACCCGATGGGGTTTTAGTCGGTAGGAGTCCGACATAACCGCCCGTCCCCTCCTCCGGGGGACGGGGGTATCCTATGAGAATTTCCCCACCGTTATTAAAAAAAAAAGGTTACAATCGGACACAGTAAGAAACGAACACAGCAACAATCGGACACAGTGATAATCGGACACGGTAAGAAACGGACACAGTAACAATCGGACACAGTGATAATCGGACACAGTAAAAAACGGACACAGTGCCAATCGGACACAATTGGAAACAAACACAGTGACAATCGGACACATTACCAATTGGACACAGTGATAATCGGACACAGTAGGAAACGGACACAGTGCCAATCGAACACGTAGGAAACGGACACACGGTGGTTGCAATTGAACACAGTGCTAATCAGACACAGTGCCAATCGGACACAGTAGAAAATGGACACACGATGGTTTCAATCGGACACAGCAAGAAACGGACACATAGCCCAGCATTCATATAGTTCGATCTTATATTTAAGACTGTTTTAAGTACAATCTTAAGATGTTGTAAACCAATCACAGAGCCATATTCTACACATTGTTGTATTCGTGATATCATGCTCCGTGACAGTTTTTCTAACCTTAAAACCATTTCTAATGACATACTGCTCTTTTGTTGCACCCCTCTCCTCATGCATGTGCTTTATAAGTTATAAAGCGAGGTTGCTCGGGGGGGTATTAGTCGCCCCGGATTCGCGAATGGTCTAAAGCGTGTAGCGATAACTCGAAGGACCAGAGGGACCGTTCCCTCACGAGATGTAACGACATGCAAAACGAAAGCGAAAGCGCGAGTGAAAAATGCAAAGCCAAGCGACTCACCGTTCGTTGCCCGTTGCCTTCTCGGATGGTGTTCTCTCGTCTCTCTCTCTATTCCTCTCTCCTTCGTCCTTCCCTCGGGTAAGCCCTCCGTTGTAAGCGAGAAGGCGAGCCGGCAAGCAAGCAGGCAAGGCACGATAGACAAGCAAGCAGTGCAGGAAGGTAGGCAAGGCCCGAGATAGACAGGCGAGCGGTGCACAGAACAGGCAAGCAAGGCACGGGCTCGAAGGGAGTCGACTCCGCGTGCTCCAAAATGTGAGGTGACGAGTTCGCGTTCGAACAGCGAATATGTATGTGTGCTCCGGTACTCTATCGTCTCACGCACCTGCGAATTGCGGCGCGAGCGAGTACCAACTTCTCCAGCAACTGGGCGGGCCACCCACGGGCGGGCAGCACGAGTCGGGTGAGTCGCGCGAGTGTTGCCTATTTATCGCGATCCGCCAACGTCTCGCGCGAGTCACGAACTACGATTTTGGTGTTACCGACGGTAACGTTTCGACCAATGTACGCTAATAATACATGCAACTTATTAACTAGTATATACAACTAACACTAAGGATACTGATATTGACTATATACAAGCGAGCGCCAACCAGAGGTCCTCGCGCATGAGGGGGTGCAGGGGGGGCGAAGCTCCCCGCTCACGCTTAAAGCGAGGTCCACTTCACACCCGGGCACGCCGAAGGCGTGCCCTTGGGGGATGCGGGGGGCGAAGCCCCCCCGCCCACGCCTCAACGTTTACCCACACCGACCCGTGCATGGGGGGTGCGGGGGGGGGTAAAGCCCCCCCCGCCCACGCTTCGAGGTTCACCCACACCGACCATGGGGGGGTGCAGGGGGGCGAACCCCCTCCTGCCCACGCATGTACTTTGATATATTATATAGAAAATATTCATCATTGAAAGCTAATTGTAAGTGATATGCATTATAAGTATACATACGTTTCAAATTCGCGCACTTTTGCATGCGCATGTGGTGGCGAGGCATGTTCGTAGTCGCTACATCTCGTCGGTATAACAGGAATCATAACCTGATTCCTGTCAACTTTAACGTTTAATATCTCGCTTCGCGGGGCAGAGCGACACTTTTTTCTGCCAGATTCTTTCGTTTCACGCAAAAACGCGTCGATTAAGCCTAAGTTCAACGAAATCGGTGAGAAGGCCACTATTCTTCAGATTTACCAAAGAGAGTACTTTGTACAGAATTATTATAGAAAACAGCAAAAGAGCAGTATGTCATTAGAAATGATTTTAAGGTTAGAAAAACTGTCACGGAGCATGATATCACAAATACAACAATGGCCGCATTCAGGAAACACAACTGTTGAGTGAGCGGCCAGTGATTCTTTAATATGATTGGTTCTTACCTTTGGTTCTTCTTCGGATCTAAGTGTAAGAACCAATCATAATGAGCGCTCACTCAACAGTTGTGTTTCCTGAACGCGGCCAATGTGTAGAATATGATTGGTTTACAACATCTTAAGATTGTACTTAAAACAGTCTTAAATATAAGATCGAACTATATGAATACTGGGCTATGTGTACGTTTCTTGCTGGGTCCGATTGCAACCATCGTGTGTCCATTTTCTACTGTGTCCGATTGACACTATGTCTGATTAGCACTGTGTCCGATTGCAACCACCGTGTGTTTGTTTCCTACGTGTCCGATTGGCACTGTGTCCGATTATCACTGTGTCCAATTGGTAATGTGTCTGATTGTCACTGTGTCCATTTCCTACTGTGTCCGATTTTGCCATCGTGTGTCCGTTTCCAATTGTGTCCGATTGGCACTGTGTCCGTTTCTTACTGTGTCCGATTATCACTGTGTCCGATTGTTACTGTGTCCGTTTCCTATTGTGTCCGATTAGCACTGTGTCCGATTGTAACCGCCGTGTATCCGTTTCCTACTGTGTCCGATTGGCACTGTGTCCGTTTCTTACCGTGTCCGATTATCACTGTGTCCGATTGGCAATGTGTCCGATTGTTACTGTGTCCGTTTCCTACTGTATCCGATTAGCACTGTGTCCGATTGCAACTATCGTGTTTTCGTTTCCTACTGTGTCCGATTGGCACTGTGTCCAATTGATTTAACCTGCTGTGTCCGATTTATTCTATGCGCAACTGGGCTTCACTCGTCAGGTCCACACAGCACTTCCTCGTAAGTTGTTGGTATGTTAAATTCAGCAAAAATTGATTCATACCTGGAGGGCGCAATTAATTTCGAAATAAAAATATGCATAAAAGAAATCAAATTAATCCATATATGCTCATAAAAATACAATACAATTATTTTTAAATTATAATGTAGAAATGTTTTACATGAAACATGAAACATTGCACATTTATCTAATTTTTAACAAACATTATTTAGAAATTTTATTCTAACAAAACTGTTGTGTTATGACGAAACATTTTAGAGCAATCTTTGCGAAATTTCCGTCATTCATGATGCCATTCACGGAAGAAAAGGATTAGCTACTAGGATGGACATCCCACCCACGCTTCTGTTTTAGTGAAAAACGTTTTAAATCAAAAATTTCTCAGGAGATGGATCGGATTTCGTGGTCATCAGAAGTAGCCACCACGCTCCCCAGATCTCACACCTATGGATTTTTTCGTATGGGGCTTCTTACAAAGTAAAGTGTATCAAACTCTGCCGGAAAATGCGGAAACTCTGAGAAATTGAATTCGCAACCCGTGTGCAAACATCACTCTTCTCATGCTCGAACGAGTGAGAAAATTTTATGCGTAGAATCGCTTTATATTTAGAACAAAACGGTAGTTACGTAGAACATTTGTTGTAAGCATATTTTAAGATTAAAAATAAATTTTGTTCAAATTTGTTCCTTAAATTGTATCTAGGTTGTTATTTGTATTAATTTCATTTACATTATTAAATTTTATAATTATACTCTATATCAGAGTTGTAAAAACTAATATCCCTTCTGCCACTTTACGCCGAACTTGCATTCTGATCTTATTCTGTAAGTCGAGTAAAGCTTGCCTCGGTAAACAGATAGGCAACCCAACACTCCTATCAATGTATTGCGTTCCTTGCGTTTATCCCTACGTCGGGATTTTCTGCGGGCTCGTCCCCCCCCCCCGCCCCCCCCCCCTCTGTGAGGGGGCCGTGGATGGGATGGGGAGAGACGTGTATTTGGGGCCTCGCTATGCCTGGCCCATAGTTATTTGTCTCTGCGGACTTGTGCCTGGCGTGGCCTGGGTGGGTGTCGGGCGGGGGCCGGTTCCGGGCTTTCCTCCCTCCTGGGGTCCGGTGCATCGCCTGGTGCGAAGCTCCCGGATCCCTGGGGGGGGGGGGGTTGGTTTGCCCGGTGGCGGTCAGCGCTCGTCGCCCTTCTCCTGTGCCTCGTCGGCTGCTGCCGCGGAGGCCTGTATTCTCCCGGGTGTCTCCGTTGCTGGGCGGCGGGGCCCTTCTGGGGTTGGTCGGCCGTGGTCTTGCCGCTCGCTACTGTTTGGGCTCCGGCCCCACTGCTCCGCAGTGGTCGTCGGTAGCCTTTTGTGGCGGCGGTCCGCGGTTGGCCGTCCTCTGGGGGTTCTCCGTCTCCCGCGGCGGGGGTCACCCATTTGTTTGTTTCTTCGTGCCCTTCCCCTGGGCCCCGGGTTCGCTCGGGGTCTAGGGGAGGGGCGCGGTCTTCTTCCACCAGCTTGGCTGGTTCCAATCCTATGCGGACTCGTGGAGTCGAGTTTGCCTTTGTGTATTTGGTTAGGGTCCGTGTCCCTTATCCTTGGACGGGTGCGTGGATCCGCACTCGTGTTCTGTCTTTGTGGAACCCCTCTCCGGATAGAGGAGGTTTCCTGTTTGTTTTGTTCGTGCATGTCCCGTGAGGATAGTGTGCGTAAAGTCTTCGAAGCGCGGACTTCCCCGGGTGAACCATCCTCGTCAATCACATCATCCGATTAGGAATGGGTTTCCCCCCCGGGGATCGAAGCTCCCCTATGTTTGACCTTCCGTGTGTCTTATGTGTAATTGTTACGTGTATCTGGGCGCCTTGGCGCACGGACCGTCTCGTCACGTGAAGTAATACCTCGTGTCTCCCGCGTGTCGTGACTATGGTCCTTAGTCTTGTATGTTTAGGGAGAGGGGTTTTAGTGGGTGCAAGCCCCACATACCCCGGGTGGCCGGGGCCCGGGATGATACGCGAGGTATTTCCCCTCTTCCACGCAAACAAAAAAACAAAAAAACAAAAAAAAAGGCAACCCAACATACTGATGTGTATGTTGCAGAAGCATCCTGTACACTGCGGTGTTTACTGCCTCCGCCCACAAAGGTAGCTCGATTTTTGCCTGCATCATCGTTTGCGCTCCACATCGTCCTGTTGTCTCTCTTTGCCTTACCATTTTGTTCGGGAGTGTATGGACCACTCGTCTCGTGTTTAATCCCTGCATGTACTCCATTATTGCAGTATTTGACCGTTGTCACTGCGCAGTCTTCATAACTCGCCCGAATTTATTTGCAGATGCACGTTCGAATATTTTAAAAGCCTCGTCCGATTTATGTCTTCAGAAAAACACGGTTCTAAAGCCTGAGGCATTGCCCTAGAACACCACAAAGAACTTCGCACCTTTTATCAACTCCGTCGACATTGGCCCGCACGCATTACTATGAATAAACTCGCCCGGCCACCTACTCACTTTTTCGACAGTCTTATTAAAGGGTAATTTGTGCGATTTCCCAAGTTGGCAAACATCACAGAAAAAGTTACTCTTATCAGTCACAGATGCTGCTTACGAGGTCTTTACTCATCAGTTCACTTAACGCACGTTTGTTCAAATGTCCGAGGCGCTCATGCCAGACTCTCAGACTAGTCATTGGACACGTTAGCTTTGTTGACACACACCGGTATTTATACGCGGGAAAATAGTCTACATATTTCATTTGACTGCTATACGCCAGTTCCTTCACCGGTCACAATACACTCTCCATTATCGCGATATCGTGCAGCCGTCTCTCTTCTAACGGAACTCCGCGAATCAGTCTTTTCGAAACGTGACGTGTTTCGAGCAACCACTGTCGATGTACCAAACGTCTTTCTGATCGACACCGAGCAATTCGTGCCTTTGGTCACTAGATGGCCCCTTGTACCGACCGCGCTTCATCTCTACCCTGGCGAAAATGAGAAGTTTCGTGAACGTTTCTTTGGCGTTTACGTGAGCGTTTGCGGGAGTTCGTTGAGAGTTTGGAAACGGTCAGTAAAGATTTCATAGAGCGAAAATTCGCACACTGCAGCGTTTGAAAGGCGTTTGTACATAGCGTTTTTGAGAGTTTGCACAGAATTTACATGACGTATGACGTTTGCTGAGAGTTCTTTAAAACATTTAGAGATCCTCTGTTAAGCGTTTAGGCTGCGTTCGGAAACGTCACCCGGGTACACACGGGTATACTCCCTTCTCCTAACTCGCTGAGATAGAAAGAGAAGGGAGTATACTCGTGTGCACTCGGGTGACGTTTTCGAACGCAGCCTTGATAAGTCGAAAGCGTTTGCTTTCATCATTGAAAACTGCGTGTAGCCTCTATTGAGCTTAACGGGCGTTTACTCTTGTCGTTAGAAGAAACGGCGTAAAGAGCGTTAAATGTTAAAATCTGCTTTTCGCCTCGCAGGGGGTCTGCTTATATACGCGGCTGGATGTATTTTAAATGCGAGAAAGATACGCCGCCTAGCGGCATTGTTAGAAGAACGTTTGCTGAACGGAGGGAAAACGCTTGTGTTACGGAGTCGGGAAAAGCGTTTCTTGGGCGTCTCCAAGCCGTTTGCGTTAACGCCTTACAAATCGTTCACTGCGCCTCTACAATTCGCCATCGGAAGAGCGTTTGCTGAACGGATTGAAAACGCTTGTCTTACGGCGTTGGGAAAAGCGTTTGCTAAACGTTTAAAAAATCTGACAGCAAACTCTCTGCACGCAGCGTTTACTGAGCGTTCTCTGAAAAGCGTTGCCTCAGCATTTCAGAACTTTCATGAAACGTTATATACAGCGTTTTATAAGCGTTCTGAAAGCGTTCAAAATCCAACGGCGTTGTGTAAGCGTTCTTACAAAGTTTGAAAGCGTATAAACTCTCAAAAAACCCTCATTGAACGGTTGTCAACGCTTTATAAAGCTTCTTAATTTTCGCCAGGGTAGTTGTCTGTTCAAGGCCGACTTATGCGTGTAAATCGTTCCAAGTTTATCCCACATCTCTTTTGCAGTAGAACATGTCAGGAGACACTCGAAGACACTCGAGCTGAGTATATTCCATCGACAAGGATATGACGAACATAGTCCTCGCATTATCCTTGATCCATATTTTGCCTTCCGCCAACGCACTGTTTGCCGGCATAATTCTGTTACCTTTCACGGCATCGAAGATATTGTACGCGACGAACACCTAAATCATCTGAAACTTCCACCCGAAGAAATTCGTTCCGTCAAATTTAGACACGTGTCTCGTCGATAGTTCACTCGACATTTTTGCTTGTTTCACTGTTCACCTCCCTTACTCGTTTGCGAACACTGACAAAAACTTATACGAGCCCCCAATATATGGCCGACACCACACACGCGTATACTTTCCGCCGCTCGACAACTCACTAAAGCACCGAGAAAATCGTGCTTGGGCCCATAACTTGAACGCAAGACGAAGTTTTCTTCGCTTCTTGTGCTTTAGTCGCTGAAAGAAAACGTCGAGGTAGAATTAAGTTCTGTTAAGTTTTTATCGGTGTTCGCAAATGAGTAAGGGACGTGAACGGCGAAACAAGCAAAAAATGTCGAGTAAACTCTCGATGAGACACGTGTCTAAAGACGGAACAAACTTCCTCGGGTGGAAGTTTCAGATGATTCAGATGTTCGGACAAATAACGGAAGAAGCCGAGCACACAGAAACCGGAAAACGAACAAGAGCACTGCCGTCATATCCATACTGCGCACACACACTAACACGCGCGCTATTCAAACGCGCAAGACACACCCAACATTAACAAATATTGGTAATTATTTACAATAGGGCTTTTTCCGAATTTTGATATTTTCTTGCGGCTCTCTTAATAAAAACCTTTGTTGTGACTCCGACAGTGATAATCAATCAGGGGAGCCCGAAAAATATGTACCGTACCAATATAATTTCGAGATGCCCTTTTATGTCGCGGATATTAACGACGAATGTATTCTCGGAATAGATTTTCTTGCTAAAGCGGAAATTTTAGATAAATTTCTCGAGAACACTCTCGGTTTGACGAAGAGTCTAGAGGATGAGCACGGGCTAATTTGTTCTCGAATAGAGGACTGTCTTGCTCTTCTTCCGATATTTGAACAAGGATCCTCACATTTAGATCCTTTATAGAAACTTGTCTTTTCTGATTTCTTGAAGGAATTTTGTCATGTCTTCTCTGAAAATATCGTTGCCGGGAATTGTGATGTTTTATGTCATAGCATAAAATTGTGTGATTTCCGCCCTATTAAGTAGGTACCTTGCCGAATTCCCCTTCATCTTCAAGCGGAAGTAAATAAATTTGAAGAGATGAAAGCCCAAAAAGTAATCGAGGAATCAAGCAGCCCTTGGGTTTCTCCAGTTGTGTTAGTTAAACAGACGGACGGCTCTATACGGTTTTGTGTGGATTACCGAGGAGTAAATGCTGTAACGAAGAAAGATTTCTTCCCTCTTCCAAGGATTAACAATATTTCAGATTGTTTAGCGGGGAATTCGTGGTTTTGTACTCTTGATTTAAAGAGTGGATATTGGCAGGTAAGATTAGATCCTAAGGATCGTGAAAAGACTGCTTTTTCTTGCGGAAATGGTTTGTGGCAATTTACAGTTATGCCTTTTGGTCTTTGCAACGCCCCTGCTACTTTTAAACGTCTTATGGAAAAAGTTTTGAAAGGATTAATTTCTAAGATTTGTTTTGTGTATTTAGATGATGTCATTGTTTTTGGAAAGAATTTTAAAGAAATAATGTGTAATTTAAAGGAAGTTTTTCTCCGTTTACGAAACGCTAATTTAAAGGTCAATCCTAAAAAGTGTGTATTTCTAAAAAGAGAAGTCTTTACTTGTCGGTACTTTTACCTTGGACATGTTATATGCTAAGGGGGTTACAACAGATAAGATTTCTTCTGCCAAACATTGGCCGCTTCCGAAAACACGGAAGCATGTGCAAAATTTTCTTGGTTTTTGCTCGTATTATAGGAGATTTGTCAAAGGTTTTTCTATTTTGGCTAAACCTTTGTACAAATTGACTGAAGAAAATAATAAGTTCGTCTGGTCTTCCGAATGCCAAGAGGCGTTTGAGAATTTGAAACGCGTTTTGACTTCTCCTCCTATTTTGGCTTTTCCTTCAGGAGAAGGGCAGTTTATTGTAGATACCGATGCCTCGAATTATGGAATCGGAGCGGTGCTTTCTCAGTTTCAGGGAAAAGAATAAAAGGTGATCGCTTATTTTAGTCGGGTGTTAAATAAATCTGAACGAAATTATTGTGTCACCCGACGTGAGTTATTGGCAGTAGTGGACTCGGTGAAATCATTTCATCACTATTTGTATGGAAGGAAGTTCCTAGTGAAAACGGATCACGTTTCTTTGCGATGGTTAATGTCTTTCCGGAACCTAGAAGGGCAATTGGCAAGATGGTTGGAGCGTCTGCAGCAGTACGACTTTGACGTCTGTTATCGGAGCGGAAAAGCTCATGGCAATGCGGATGGATTGTCTAGACGTCCTGTCGTTATTGTGCCAAGATAGAGCTCAACGAGGAATCTAAGGAAGAAACTTGTGGTCGTATAGTCTTCGCTGAGGAAAATCTTCAGGAATGGCGTTCCGCTCAGCTTCAGGATCCAATTATCTCTAAAATTATTCAACCCAAATAGGCTGGAAGACGACCTGATTGGCAGATTTCTCCTGGAGAGTCTTCTTTAAAAATCTATTGGACCCATTGGAAAATGTTGACGATTGTTGATGGCGTTTTGTATAAAAAATGGCTCTTTCCAAATTTACGGAAGAACATTTTTCAGATTGTCGCGCCACAACAAAAGACACAAGAAATTTTGAACGAGGCCCATAATTCACCTTCTGGGGGACATTTTGGTATAAATAAAACGTTACAGAAGATTCTCTCGAAAACGTTTTTATTGGGCCACTTGTAAGAAGGACGTAGAGAGATGGTGTGCTACCTCCAAGATTTGCGTCGCTAGGAAAAGTCCTATTGGCAAGGAAAAATCTTCCTTACAGATCTATAATGTGGAAGTTTCCTTCGAAAAGATACAGATGGACATTTTAAGTCCCTTGCCTACTTCTTGGGATGGAAATAAATATCTTTTGGTGGTAGTCGACAGCTTTATTAGATGGCTAGAGGCTATGCTTCTGAAAAATAAAACAGCCAGTACGGTAGCAAGATCCCTAGTAGATCAAGTATTTTCTCGGCATGGACTTCCTTTGGAATTGCATACAAACCAAGGAAGGAACTTTGAGTCCCGGCTTTTCCAGGAAATGACTTCCCTGATGGGGATTAGGAAAACTCGTACGATCCCTCTTCACCCACAATCAGACGGGCAGGTCGAGCGTCAGCACCGTACTATCTTAGATTATTTGGCAAAGTTTATTTGCGGAACCCAAAAGGATTGGAATCGGTGGATTCCTTTGTACTTGTTAGCTTTTCGTTCTTCAAAACACGAAACCACTGGAGTAACTCCGGCGGAGATGTATCTAGGACAAGATCTGCGTTTACCTTTGGATCTTCTTAGAGGAAGCCCACCCTCGTTGACGAAAGATAAAGATGGAGAGGTGGAATATATATCCAATCTAAGAAACAGATTGGATCTCATCCATCAGTTTGCTAGACATCATCTTCAAATTAGATCCAAAAACGTTAAATCCTGATATGATCGACGTTCTAGACGAGTGCTTTTCGAACCAGGACAGAAAGTCTGGTTCTATAATCCTCGACGAGTTACGGGAAAGGCCCCGAAATTGCAGAGTCCTTGGGTAGGATTATGGGTGGTAATGAAAAGACTTATTAGCTAAATAATATCAAACGGCCAATTTCGAGCTAATAACAGATGTTAGAAAAAAATATTTAATACATTCAATAATCGTATACAGACTTGTTTACGTTTCGTGCCTTACTTGGCCTTCTTCAGAACAATAAAAAAATATAAAGAAAAACGCATTACAATATATCGCATTATTCTACGAACAAAACAAATCAAATCGATCCAACGCCACAATTTACATTAATCCGGTCTCACCCAAGTAATTGGACAATTAGTCATATTGAAGTCAGAAGTATGTTGTCAATTAATCGTCAATCTACACGCAGAATCGGTCGTTTCCTTCGCTGCATGACACTTATGCGTCCATGAAACCCGTATAGATGTGAGATCCTTTATCGCCAGACCATCTTAGTGGCAACTATATCAAAGTTAGAACTTACATAGGACCAAAACGAAAATTTGATTAAAAACGAGTTTAGCCTTAAAAACGGACTCACATAAGCGGTCGATGAAACAAGGAACTAGGGTGAATTCCTTCCATCGTCTCACAAAGCGTGTGTTCGTCGCGAAGGATAACAGACGACTGAGACAATACCCGCATCGCAAGGGCACAATAACCAATGATCATTGTTATTAACAGAACGTTTAAGACAACCGATTCAAGATATCAAAATAGGCATCGTTTAGTAGTTCCGTGTCCTTATTTAAATTTATACCATTAGTTTGTTCTTTAATATGTATTATTTCTGCGGTTAATCTCTTTTTGTAATTATGCTCAATTTCTAAGATGCGTGCATTTTCCCAGTCAAATGAATGATTGAATTTTGTGGTATGTTCTGATACAACAGAATGCCATACACGAGTTCATTAAAGATCTTGAAAGCAACGGTAGTAAATACACAATTGACAACCAAATCAGAATGCGTAATGTGGCAATCCCTCAATTTTCCAAGTTACTACAAAAAAGACCACTCACCACACCGATTGAACGTAGTCTCATTGCGAGGTACAATTCCGCGTGCCAATTTCAAAGAAACAAACCGGATGTTATTTTTACAAGAGCCGATAAAGGTAATGTCACGGTAGCATTAGACAAAAATGAATATATTCAAAAAATGGAAATGTTACTAAGTGACAAAGATACCTATGAAGTTGTCAAAAGAAATCCATCCGCCAAAATGGAAAGGGAACTAAATGCCTTGATTAAAAAGTGGCTACAGAAGGAATATATTTCTAAGAAACAATATTTTTTCCTACATTCCAGCGATTCTACACTTCCAAAAGCTTATGGTCTTCCAAAGATTCACAAAAAGAACGTTCCTTTTAGAATAATAGTCTCTTCTGTTAACACGGCTCTGTATAATCTTGCAGCTTTTCTGCAAGAAATTTTAGCTGATAGTTTACCAAAACCTAAGAGCCACGTCAACAACAGTTTTGAATTATGTACTGACCTATCGAAAATAAAAGTGCAGAAGTCGGAGATTCTGATCTCACTGGACGCGGTATCATTATTTACGAATGTTCCATCTGAGTTGGTCGTGGAGGGTTTAAAAAGGAGATGGAAGTTTATAAAAACAAAAACAAGGTTATCTCGTGCTGAATTTATTACGGCCGTCAAATTTGTACTGGCTTCAACCTTTTTCACGTTTAACGGTGTCACTTATAAGCAGACATTTGGATCTCCAATGGGCTCCCCTTTATCCCCGAGAGTGGCTGACATTGTTATGGAGGATTTGGAGGAAAGAGTTTTGGGCGCATTGGACATCCATCTATCGTTTTACAAGCGCTATGTGGATGATATTATTATGAAGATTCCTAAGGATAACGTTCAGGATGTTCTGGATCACTTTAACAGTTATCATGATAGACTTAAATTTACAATAGAGTACGAAAATAATGGCCGTCTTAGCTTTCTGGACTTGATGTTGATTGTAAGGGGAGACACGATTATAACAGATTGGTTCCACAAAGAAACTTTTTCTGGTAGGCTATTGTCCTTCCTTTCGAATCATCCTATTCAACACAAAATAGGAACAATCTACAGCCTAGTGGACAGATCAATCAGGTTATCACATCCCAGCTTTTATAATAAAAATTTAAATTTTGTCATCAATGTATTGCTTGGAAATGGATATCCCATCGATCTAATATTCTTGCATATTAATAAAAGACTGAGGAAACTTCAGTCCATAAAGAATAATAATACGGGTAATGATTCCGAATGTGCACAGCAAACAAAAAGTTTTATTGTCATGCCGTATTTAAAACATACTTCGGAAATCATCGCCTCAGCAGTCGATAAATCTGAAAATTCTGTGGGATACCGCACTCTTAACAATCTTGGTAGCATCATTAAGGTCCATAAGGATAAGAACGCCCATATTTCCAAGAATGACGTAATTTACAAAATCTGTTGTAAAAATTGTGATGCCTCTTACGTCGGTCAGACTAAGAGGCAATTACAAACCAGATTAAAAGAACATAAAAGCAATATAAGATTAGACGAGTCCAAACATTCTGTTGTATCAGAACATACCACAAAATTCAATCATTCATTTGACTGGGAAAATGCACGCATCTTAGAAATTGAGCATAATTACAAAAAGAGATTAACCGCAGAAATGATACATATTAAAGAACAAACTAATGGTATAAATTTAAATAAGGACACGGAACTACTAAACGATGCCTATTTTGATATCTTGAATCGGTTGTCTTAAACGTTCTGTTAATAACAATGATCATTGGTTATTGTGCCCTTGCGATGCGGGTATTGTCTCAGTCGTCTGTTATCCTTCGCGACGAACACACGCTTTGTGAGACGATGGAAGGAATTCACCCTAGTTCCTTGTTTCATCGACCGCTTATGTGAGTCCGTTTTTAAGGCTAAACTCGTTTTTAATCAAATTTTCGTTTTGGTCCTATGTAAGTTCTAACTTTGATATAGTTGCCACTAAGATGGTCTGGCGATAAAGGATCTCACATCTATACGGGTTTCATGGACGCATAAGTGTCATGCAGCGAAGGAAACGACCGATTCTGCGTGTAGATTGACGATTAATTGACAACATACTTCTGACTTCAATATGACTAATTGTCCAATTACTTGGGTGAGACCGGATTAATGTAAATTGTGGCGTTGGATCGAATTGATTCGCTTTGTTCGTAGAATAATGCGATATATTGTAATGCGTTTTTCTTTATATTTTTTTATTGATCTGAAGAAGGCCAAGTAAGGCACGAAACGTAAACAAGTCTGTATACGATTATTGAATGTATTAAATATTTTTTTCTAACATCTGGTATTAGCTCGAAATTGGCCGTTTGATATTATTTAGCTATTGCTTGTCGAGCGAAACTTTTGTTAAAAGACTTATTGTTAGTGACGTTGTGTATTGTATCCAGGAGTCTCCTCGTCATAAAAATAAAATTGTTCATGCAGATCGCTTGGCTCCTTTCCAGGAAAGGAAATAATTTTCCGATTTCGTGTTTGAATGTTAGTTCGATCCGACATGAGTCTGAGCCCGTACTTTAGTTATTTTAAAGAAGTCGCTAATTAGTTTTTGTTCTTTTCTGTGTTTTTAAATGTTCTGTTGCAGATATTAACACCAAGCATAGACCTAAGGTATGGCGGAAGGGAAATTCTGCTGGAAGTTTCTCCTGGAAGCCTTCTGGACTGCCTCTCTCACGGTTTTTGACCGTGGTTTTCCCGTGAGACTAAGAGCAAATGTCGAGGCAGAGGACCGAGAGCTCTTAGAGCGATGGGTCCACGGAAGTATTTCCCCCTCTGATCCCGAAGAAAGAAGACCCAAGCGTGCAAGACTCAGGAGGGAAGAAGAGCACGGGCGGCAGAAGGCAGGGGACAAGCGAAGTCTCGTCATGAGAGCCTGGCCAGCTCTATAAGGAGAAGAAGCTTGGAGAGGACCTGTTGTGGTGGCTAGAGTGGATGGAGCCCGGTAACTCGCTGCAGCAGCACGAGGAGGGCAGGAAGCCGTCCAGAAGCAGTTGGCCTTCCGAGGAGTTATGCAGCAAGTTGCCTCGCTGATTGTCGGGACGAAAATCTGGAGAGGGAGAGCAGTGTTGCGTGCGTCCCGCCCGGTACGCTTTTCGTCCGCGAGTCAGTTGACTAACTCTGAGCTGAAGCAAGCGGTCATTCCGCAGAAGTCGCGAAGCGTCCCCTTGACAACGGGCTGCTGTTTTAACAACGGAGCCTTTTAAGAACCTCGGTTTTCAAACTGTTCTGACGTGTTCTCTGGTGTTCCCTTTAATAAAGAGAATCGTTCGTTAATTAATAAACGTGTCGTTACTCCCGCGGGTGCGCGAGTGTGAGTGAGTGCGTGTGAGAGCCATTCGAGGAGTCACGGTCTCAACGTCGGCCTGGACGTAACAATATTATTATATCTATTCCTTGCATAATCTCGTTTGTCATAACTATATCTATTCTTTGCCTAATCTCATTTTATAACTGCTCAGAATAAATTAATTACATATATAAAGCTAAACAATTATTTACTCCGACTCTCTAATAATTAAGGATTCTACACATCTACATATATTAAATAGTTAAAATAGAAATAAAAATAACAAAAAAAAATAATTGTACAGCGTAGGTTCCAATTCTAAACTTATTTTCGATGTAGATCTGTAAGAGAATCAAAATCGGTGAGTCAACTGTATCCCCTCCTTATGAGCATATTTTACACGCAGATATTTAGAGTATTACAATGTTGAGCAGTATGACTCTATATTACAGTTGAAACACTTCGTGTTGAACATGATATCACACTGTATCATTTACCTTGCCAGAAAACATCAATTATTAGCAATCCAATGTAAACATACAACTCTGGCTGCGGTCCACTTGATGCTACAAATGCTTTGGAGCTTTCTTCTTCTCCTTCTTTCTTCATTGAAAGAAAAGAGAAGAGGAATGTTTCGAAGCATTTGTAGCGTCAAGTGGACCGCACCCTCTGTTGTCAATCGTTTTGTCAATAAACAGAGATTTTTTACTCTGAATGGAATAAAACTTTTATTTATTAGCATGTTTTATATTGCAGTTATAATATAATAAATCAGCTCTTTTTATATAATTTTTATGTCAAATTTTTCAGAATTTTGATGTAATAGAATATTTTAAAGACCATAATTGCATAAACATTATATCAAATAATTACACAGTATACAACTAAATCAAATTTTTAATAATTATTAAGTTCCGTTAGTGAATCATGATAGGTATGTGACTCCATAGCACAGCAGTACCAATCGTTCGTTTCCCTTGCATCGAAAATTATTTTTTGTCGAAGATTGAGCCATTTTAGAACCAAATTCAGCTTTATTTCAAAGTATAATTTTAAAATAACGATATTTTAACAAAAATTTAGCAGATATAAATTTTTGTTTAAAAGAAATGAAATCAATTACATTTTGTAAAGAAATTGGTAAGAAATAATACATTTTTTTTCTTTGCTCGCGGCAGTTTAACATCGTCGTCCTCAATCAAGGATCAATACAAATCATTAGCATAAAATCCAGTTTTATCATAAAATTCAGTTTTTTCCTTTATATCGTGTTTCCATAGGCTTGATGAAATCTTTCTCTTTGTTCATTTAATTCTATAGATAATTGCCGTTCGAAAAATAAACTAACAAAGGAACTTCGTGAACTCGAAAATTCTGATTTTGATGAAACTTTACACACATGTAGGGGAAGTAAATGAACGAATTTAGAATTAATATTAAAAAAAAATTTTCTAAAAAATTTTTCTCAAAAAATATTTTTTTAATAATATTATTATTGTGGTTAAACAGAGGTGTTGTTAACATAAAACTTTTGTATAAGAAATTTTTTTATGTTTTGAATACTTTTCGAGGTATACAGGGTGGTTCAGGACCTCTGCGACAAACTCTAAGGAACAATAGATCTCGCAGAAAGGACCATGCATTTTCTGTAAAGCAACCCATGTTCTCTGCCGCGTCGTTTAGGAACTACGCGACCGCACAGACAGGTCTCAGGTAACATTTATTATATAGGTTCAGGGTAGACACTTTGAACGCCTTCTGTAAACTGTCTGCAAGTGTACTTGAAACAATAAATAAATAATTTATCTCATAATTGTAATAAATGTCACCTTAGACCTGTCTGCACGGTCGCGTAGCTCCTAAACGACGTGTCAAAGAACATGAGTTGCTTCACAGAAAATGGTCTTCTCTGCGAGATCTATCGTTCCTCAGAGTTTGTCGCAGAGATCTTAAATCACCCTGTATATCAAGAAAAGCAAAAAGCTACTCTACATATGAGGGATGTTTTCATTCCTTAGAATCGTTTTTGGACTGCAAATAAAACTTCTAAATTCGTCTATTTCCTTACAAGTGTAAGTTTCGTCAAAATCAGAATTTTCGGATTCGCGAGGTTCCCTCGTTAGATTGTTTCGAATGGCAATTACCTACACTGACCTACAGAATCATATGAACAAAGAAATAGATTTCATCAAGTAGCCAAGCCTATAGAGACACGGTATAAAGGAAAAAACTGGATTTTATGCTGAATGACTTAAGTTGATTCTTGATTGAGGACGACAATGTTGAACTGTCGCAAGCTAAAAAAATAATTTTTAATTATTTCTTACCAATTTCCTTGCAAAATTTAATTGATTTCATTTCATTACCTACTTTTAAAAATTCACATCCGCTAAATCCCCGTTAAAATGTTATTATTTTAAAATTACACTTTGAAATAAAGCTAGATTTGGCTCTAAAATAGCTCAAAAGTAACCAACCTTCAAATTTAAAAAAAAGTTTGATGTAATGAAAATGAATGGTTGATATTGGTGTGCTATGAAGGCATCCACCTATCATAATCCACTATCGAAACATAACAATTATTTTGGTTGTTGTACTGTGTTACTTTTGCTCTTAGTTCTAAAATAATATTTGTTTAATTATGTAATTATTACAGTGGAATTTATTACCTTGCCTGGAATGAGCATGTGCTACATGACGTAAACTATCGACACTCGGTGGTTGAGGTACAGAATGTGTTTCCTCTGCGTGCAAAAGCTGACAAAATACTATTTGCTCATGTTGCGTTTGTCTTTGAACTTCTGATGCCATTGGTTGAATTTGTGCATACGTTTCGCTCCCACTGGTATATACCTTATCCTGCTCATCAATCGCAGCGTACATTTCATCTACAAAATGACAGATTGTGTAAAGTTTTTATGTATTATATTAATTATATTATATAATCATATCTAAAGTTTATTTACCAGAATCATCAGAAACAGTAGCATAATGAGGATCGATGATTGGTCTAGTAGATTGATTTTGTCTGTAAGTTGCTTTGGTTTGTGCTATTATATTGGCTAATGGTTCTCTTACGCTTATACTTGTATATCCTTCTATAGTAAAAACGATGAAAATTACGCAATTTATTAAAAATTATTTATTATACAGTAAATATAAAAGTGCAAAGGGAAAATAATGCAATTACTCGAATCTTGCGAATCTCCACTAAAATGCTGTTGCGGACTGTTTTGTTGGGAATGCGGTGGATATGGCAGTAACATCAAGAGAGGCGGTGTCATATAGGGCAAGTCTTGATTAGCTTGAACACCACCAGAAATAGCGTTAGCAGCCTGGATATCGTAATGCGTCTCGGAATTAAGAAGCGAATTGTGCGAGGAGGATCGTCGAGTTCTCGGTGGTGCGATTGGATTTCCATTTGATTGATCCATAGATGTTGAAGGCTTTTCAATATTTGTAACTTGATTAACATCATTTCTGTAAATTATAAGAAATAAAAACTACATATTCTAAACGTAAATCGAACAGCCGACTTTCGAACAAAAACAAAGGATGTTAATTTAAACCACAATTTTATTAAACCATATAAACAAAAATAGTTTACGTTTCGAACACATTTTTGTCGATTGTCACTTGATTTTATTTTATTAATTATTAACATCTTCCCTATTTTATCTATTTTATGAGATGTAATTTATCAAATATGTTCTTTTGCGTTCTGAGGAAGACTTAGTAAGTCGAAACGTAAACTATTTATATTTATATGGTTTAATGAAATTGTGGTTTAAACTAAAATCCTTTGTTTTTGCTTGAAAGTCGACTGACCGACTGTTTGATTTACGTTTAGCTTTGCTTTTACCAAGTCTAGAGTTTTCTTTTTATACTAGATATTCTCTGAAATAAGACAAGATAAAGTATACAGGGTGTTTCTTAAGTGATATCGAAAACTACAGGAAATAGGCTTCCCTGCAGAGTTATGGGCCTTCAAAGTTAAAGAAAAATAAAAGTTTGAAGGCCCATAACTCTACAGGGAAGTATTTCCAAACCCATATTCATAGAAACTTTTTTCTTTAAAATTGTCCAAGGAATCACTTCCTGAAATTTTTTATATCACTTAGGAAACATCCTATACATATATGTAGAGCAGTAATAAGTATAAGACAATATAAAGCATAGGAATAGTAAATAAATAATACCTATTTATTTGACTAGCCTCAGTCTTCTGAATATTTTGAAGTTGTGCATAAGGATGTTCAACTGAAATAAATTAGAATGTTATTAAATAATAAACAAATATAAAAGCATCTAATAATAATTCATCCACCATTGTCAGAGACAGGAGATGCAAATCTTGTATATTGATGAGATGTATCTTGTAACAAAGAACACGCTTGCAAAATAGTATCCTGTGTTTCCCTGTCACACACCTGTTCTTGAGCTAAAAAATAAATTGATAGAAAATAAAGTAGGTAGTAACATAAAATAAAATAATAAAATAAAGTAAAAAGTTTTATTATTTTTCCATTATCAATAATTTACATCTTAATTTAGGGAAGACCGGGGCTATCTGTCTACGGGGGCTATGTGTCCACAGTACTGCTATCTCAAGTTTTAAGAGACAGATGTCTCTTCCATTGTAACAAGTAGTTGAAAAATGACCTACGTAAGATATTTAAATGTTGTTTGTTTTCTTGCGATGCCTCTCGCAGACGCTATATACGTTAAAAGAAAAGCGAAAACAATTATTCACATTTTTCGACGGTCGAAAAATTTGCTGTGCGACAGTAGTTTAACTCAAATTAAAGTACGCAATTCATAATATTATCAATTAATATATAGTTATCAGGTGTGAGAAGCGTCAAATCTTAATTCCGCATTATTCGGGGCTATCTGTCCTATTTTTGATGGGGCAATGTGTCCACACTTCAATGACGAATTGTTCTTTTATAAATAGATAATGGTGCGTAACTACAAAAGAAAGACTTTCCTTAAGACAGATAAGGTAGACATATCCAATAAAATTATATTTAGAGCGATTAAAAAAATAAAAATTGAGCGAGAATCTTTTCGTAAAAACAGCGTTAGACTTTGGAATAAATGTTCGGGCTCTCCCTAAGGCTCTCCCTAGTAAAAAAAGTGACCTACGAGCAACTACTTGATCTTGCGATTCAAGAATCGTCACCAAATTTTTATTTTAAAAATACACGTCAAGTTAAATATATGAGTTTGTCTTAAATTATTGAGTATTTTCTATTTCAAACGCTGCCGAGAATAAAGTAAAGGCCCCAAATAAAAAAAAGATTAAAGAATTGAGGGGAGACAAAAGAAACTCATCACATTGATTTTGCAACAGACTCAAAATCAGTTTCATGCCACCGTATATAAAGAAAAGTCAGCTCTACGCAGGAAACTTGTCAAAAAATCTACACAAAGTGCTTACTACTTCTCTGATTCCAACGACTAGGCAGTTTTTTCAATATTATATATTAATAATAAATAATATTATAAATAAGTATAAAAATTAATATAAATAATGTGTTTTTTATTATGTGGACAGATAGCCCCTCGAATGTGGACAGATAGCCCCCCATATGCGGGGCTATCTGTCTACGCTTGACTTGTTCATTTAAAACATTTGCCTCTTTAAAATGTTAAAAGATCAACGATTCTAATTAAGTTTTTTTTTAATAGCAAGGTTGAAAGGTTATACCATTAAAATTTTAGCCAAATATCTTTATTAGTTTTTTAGTAAACTTGAAAAAAGCGTAATGTGTGGACACATAGCCCCGGTCTCCCCTACTAATTTTTATCTTAATTATTTGTCTTAATTTAGTATTACCTGCATCTTGGACTGTAGCATACAATTCTGAATGATCTCCCATAATTTCAGTAGTCTCATAAATATCTTGAGGCACTGAATCTATCATATCTTCATGTTCTCTGCTCTTATCTTTTGGAATATCTGGAAGACTTCTATTGGCACTCGTAGTCCTATATAAATAAAAAAAAATATATAATATATACTAGCATTTAAGTCCGTGCTACGCGCGGAAGTACCTACATCATATAGTTCGATGCTTAATATATGTCAATCAAATAGAAAATTAATAGCGAATTAACTCAAGCATATTCCAAGTATGAACATTTAGACGCAACAAACTTATTTTAAAATTATTTATCCATTAAATTATATTATATCAAATAATTCACCGTCTTTCTTTCAGATCATCCACAGCGGGTGAAATATATACACACATTTTTTAAAAATGTGATTTTTCGATGTTTTAAAACATTATGAACACATTGGTATAGAAAACTGAAAAAAATGGCACCAGTTTCCAGAAAATTGGTCTATTAATAAAAAATTAAACTTATTGTTGCCATCTTCAAAAAAATAGTAAAATTTTTGGACCGGTTATAAAAAAATGGGCAGATCGGTACATTAATGAAAAAATAAACCCATCGTCGCCATCCCCGACAAATTGGAAAAATTTTGACACCAGTTTCAAGAAAATCGGTCCATTAATGAATGAGTAGTTTGCAATCAGAAAAATTAAAAAAATTTTGGAACCGCGGTTTCAAAAAAATCGGTCCATTAATGAAAACATAAACCCATCATAATTACAAAAATTGTGGCACCAGTTTCATGAAAATTGGTCCATTATCAAGAGACACGGTAGTGTCTCGCGCCAAGTATACGCGGAGCGAGACCGACCGTGACTCTTTTACGCGACGCGACGAGTTGCGAGTACTCGAGATGTTGAGATCTCGATAACGAGTGAACGGATCAAGTTCTAAGTAGGCTTGATCGATAGCTTGGGGTCGATTTGGGGGGGGGGGGGGTACGTTCTTTTCATTTTTCCGCTACGTGCCCTACGAGCGGAGATATTTGCGACGCAAAGTCGAAATGTGAAAATTTTTTATTAAGATACTTCCACTCCTTCTTCTACTAACGCCGATCAAATATATATACATATATATATCAGAGGAATGTAACTTTCACTTTTTCGACACTGGATGGCGGTGCTAGTATCGCCATTTTCGATGTATACGTGTGTGTACTGCGCGCAGTGCAGTTGAGTGCAGACAGTGCGTTCAGGTTCAGCGCGCTGTCACAGTCAGTTAACCTAACACGGTAGTGTCTCGCGTCAAGTACGCGCGGAGCGATACCGACTCGACCGTGACTCTTTACGCGACGCGGCGATTAATATTTTTTCTGATTCAAGGTAATTGTTTTATTTATTTACATGTAATTATCCTATTATTATACGACGCGAAGCGAGACCGCACCGTGACTCTTTTACGCGACTAAGTGCATGTAACAGGAATTATAATAATAGTTTACGTTTACGTGAGTATATCGTCGTAGTTACTATAAAATCTCCCGTTTATGCGGAGGAATTATCGTATCGTTTGTAAGTTTCTACAGAATTAAGTAACGCTCGCGTAGGGGGGGGGGGGTTTCGCTTTCCTCGGGTGAGAGAAGATTACGGTGCCTGAAGCCTATCGGCTATATGGCACAAACCTATGTAGACCTTTCCGCCCTTGATTCGAATCAATGGACGGAGATACAAGAACAATTTATACATATAAACTTTTTTTAAATTACGGGCCAACCGAATATTTTAAATTACTTTGTTTATCTTCTTTAAAAATTTGAACACCAAATACAAAATGCTCTAATTTTTCTTTTTTATTATGTCGACGACATCCAACTCCTCAAGATAACCAATCGCTCGGAGTTCGCGGTCCAATATGAATCTATCTTCATCGTATTTGATGCAAGTCGTCAAGAGGTGATAAAGGTCCTCTCGCTCATGGCCGCATTCACATCGCTCCTCCATGACATAGCCCTTTCTCTTCAGAGAGGCTCCTAGGTTATAATGGTTTGATCTAAGTCTATTAAACATTGTGACAAAATATCTTTCTTTGTTTACTTTATCAAACCAGGGTCTCGTCGTATGGCGATCGTAGAATGTTCGGAAGTAAAAGGTACCCTTATGGGCCGAATCTCTAATAATTGATTCCTGCGTAGCCTCCCACGTAGTCCTCCTGATTTCTGCCAGTAGGTCCCCAGTTGGTACCAAGATACTCGGGTCAGATTCCTCAAAAGTCGCCTCCTTAGCCAGCGAGTCCGCCAACTCATTTCCGACAATGCCGCAGTGAGAGGGAATCCAAACGGGGATCACTCGCTTATCATGAACTCGCTCGAGCTCGTATATAAGCCTCCTGGCCTCCGTAGTGTAGGGATTCTTATGGACATCAATATGATTATTTCGTATGGCCTCAAGGGCCGATTTGCAGTCTGACAACACGACCACACTGCTTCCTCTATCCTCTCTCTCCACGATCATCAATTGCAAAGAAGCCCTGATTGTATAAGTTTCCGCCGTGAACGAAGAACATCTAAATGGCAGACTAATCTTATACGCAATCTCCTGATCGCACACAACGACTGCCGCACCCGTCGATCGTCTCCGCTCATCAAAGGATCCATCAGTGAAAACAATTTCAGGCGAGGGATTCAATTCATATTTGTCGATGATGTCCTGGATGAGGGAACGATCAGAGTAGGACGCACTCCTCTGTCTCACCCTACCTATAAAAGTGTCCACTGTGGGCCTGAACGTATGTGCACCAAATTTACCCTGAAAGACCTCAGGTTTCCTCGAAGGACCAATACATGTTCTAAGCTTGCGAGTTCTCTCCCAAACAAGAGACAGGAGGGACATCTTATACGTAAGCTGTCGAAATCTTGAGTAGCACTCCAGGTCATAGGCCTGTTGCATCCTTTCACACAAACCATTTACATTGTAGGCAATAGATCGAAAAACAAAGTGGCTGCCAAGCATGATCGCTCGCTCCCTCAACAATATGACTTTAGCCTCAGCTATAAGAACATTGTTAGGAGTAGAATTTCTGAAACCCAAAGCGGTGCGTATTCCCTTGTACTGCGTTCGCTCGAGTTTAAGTTGAAAAGTGGCATCTCGTGGAAAGTAGACAAAACTGCCATAGTCGGTGATCGACCTGACCAGGCTCTTATACAATAAAAGTGATGTATTCACCTCAACGCCCCTTGAGACAGAGCACAGATATCTAATGATGGAATTGGCTCTATCCACCTTACCCCTCACAGCATCCACCTGACGATGGAAAGTCAGTCTGTTGTCAAACCAAATGCCTAAGAATTTTGCCCCTTCGCTATTAAAGACGTCGCTGTCCCGAACACGGATACTGAGGCTCTTATCCACAAATCCGCTTTTGGAAAACTTCACCAAAACTGTTTTCTTGGGTTCGATGTCCAAGCCGATCCGCTGCAACCTCTCCACTATCATGTTCACGGCCCGCTGCAAAAGCTCACGATTACGTCGTCGGTTATATCCCGAAACATACAGCCCAATATCATCCGCGAACTCGACAGCCTCCACCCCCTCCGGCAAGTCGGAGCACAACCCCTGAGTGTACAAAGAGTACAACACCGGACTAAGGACGGCACCCTGCGGGAGCCCTTTAAAAACGTGACGATCCACAGATTCCCGAGGACTGACTATAAATCGCACCAATCTCGAATACAGCCAGTAACTAACAAACCTGAAGATGCCCACGGGCCAGTCTAGCGCCCTCAACTTGTCCAGCATGACGCCGTACACCACGCAATCGTACGCCGACGACACATCCAGGAAGGCCGCGAGTGTGCGCGAGTGTGTACCCACCATTACATAAGGATGCTCGAATGTCCGCTGAGATCTTGACAAGATTATCAGAGCAAGACCTGCCTCTTCTGAATCCATTCTGGGTATGGCTGAACTTGTCCAAGCTCTCCGCCCACCAAACAAGCCTCTCATTTACTATTCGCTCGAAGAGTTTACCCATACATGACGACAAAGATATTGGGCGGACCTTTTCCCGGCCCACTTTGTCAATAAAAATGACTTGATATTTAAGCCAGTCAGAAGGTAAGGTGCCAGTGAACCAAATAATATTGAAGAATTCAAGAATACACACTCTTCCGGATTCTGGGAGCTCTCTAATCATCTTGTATTCTACGCCATCCATACCCGGGGCCGAATCCTTGCGAATCATCTCAATAGCTCTATCCAATTCGGGGCGCTGAAAAGGAACGTCAAGATCCTCATTAGTATGTAAGTTATCAAAGTCGCAAAATGGGCCAGTGCCAACGAACGGGGGGGCAAGCCCCTCTATAGTCCTTCTTATCTCATCTTCCCTATTGTTCATCCGCCACTTATTCCATTCCACATTCTTCCTAGCATTTTTAAGGATGCGCAACGAATTCCATACGTAAGAAAGGCTGGTAAACCTGTTGATCTCGCCACAGAATTTCACAAAGCTTTCTCTCTTCTTACTGGCAATAAGCTTCCTGGCCATAGCACATATTCTCTTGTATTCATTGTAAGTGTGAATACTTTTATGTTTCTTAAAAGCTTGTAAGGCCTTGCGTCTGTCATGGATAGCCTTCTCGCAATCTTTGTCCCACCACTTGTGCGATACTTTAAGCCTGCCAGATTGTTCTGCTCGCGGAGCAGCAGCGTCTCCAAGTCGACCACCCGACGCGCGGACAACCGCATCCCTAAGAATATCAACGAATTGTTTATAGTATTCCTCTAGATTGTCAGAAAAGCGCTCAGTATAAGGGAGAAGAAGGGATTCAATATCCTTATCCACCAACTCATGAAATCTCCTCCAATCGGTCTTTTTAGAAGAGGTCCTATTGGTGAGCTTTCGGTACGTTGGAACCCGGTCGTCAAATGAAAAAGAGATGGGGTGATGGTCGCTACCCCATGCATCATCCAGTTGCTGATACTCTGCTCTGTTTGCAATATCTGCAGAGGCGAACATAAGATCTAAATTAGAATCACGCTGACCTCGCGAGCCGATGCGAGACCTGGAATCAACATTAATGCAAAAAAATTCTGCATCGTCCATCACATAAGACAGTACCTCGCCATTACCGTTAGTCAACTCGCAGTTCCATGTCGTATTATAAGCGTTGAAGTCGCCCAAAATAATCAAAGCATCATCATTTCTGTGAAAGAGGTCAAAAATCGGCGCCATGTCTCGACGATTGATCGCTCCTCGGGGGTGCCTATATATAGCTACCACGTTCACATTTCGATCAAGGTTCCTCGTTCTGATACATACCGCATCATATGTGGCTGGAAGCGAGCCAGGGACACTCAGTATGTCAAATTCTATACGTGAGCGGACGGATATTGAAACCCCACCACTGCCCAGTTGGTTGTCACTCTGCAAGGTCCTAAAATTAGGAAAATAAACATGCCTATTACCAGAGCACTTAGTTTCTGTCAAAACCACGATATCATAATCCTTAACATGCTTGGAAAGCTCATTACGACTGCTCCTATATCCGCGGCAGTTCTATAAGAGGAGCTTGAATGTTTACCGATATCAGGGAGTCACCTCCCCCCTCCGACCATATCATGGAAGTCACTCGATGTACTATATCTTTCCCGTAGGAAGCGGCTTTCCAATAAATCTCTATCCTGAGTTCTTGTAGTATAATTCCTCGCGTCATTATTATTCTTATCCGGGGGAAAATTACCGCCCCCATAATCCGTCTCCGACTGGCCTCCCAGAGCGTTCAGAAAAGCCCCTCGTGCCTCTGGAAATATTCGTAAAAGTTGTGTCACTTCTTTAACCATTTCAACAATCTTCGGGTAACCGAGGAGCGCATTCCTCTCCGGAAGCGAACGATCAGGTTCAGGCTCCCCCCGAATAACCTTCGACCAGGCGGCCCCGTTGCGGGCAGCCGAAATAAGCACGCCTCTCCTCTCTTTAGTAATGTCGCCCGCACGCAGGTCAAATTGCCTATAATATGAATGGCTTGACTCCTGTCGAGCATCACGTCTGTCAATATTTACCCTCTCTCGACCGCGCGCTTCGTAATTTTCCGTAGAATCACGCGCAGGGGAGCGCTCTGTTCTTGCTGCTTCCGAATACGATCTAACCCCGTTAGAGGGGCGTAAAGCCGGCCAGGCTTCAGGGTTCAACACCGCGGCATTCGGCGGAACCGACGGCGATTCCCTACCCTCTACGATACGAAGCGCATGGTGAAACGACACGTTCCTATTGGCCATAACCTTATTAATACTCTTAGTCTTTTCAAAAACCGGGCAATTTCTATAGGTAGCTTTATGTTGGCCGCCACAATTACGACACTTAGGCGGACTGTCACACTGACCGTGGGACTTGTCTCCGCATACAATGCAGCGCGACTCACTCTTACACGCGACTTTAGTATGGCCAAAGCGAAGACAATTAAAACATTGTCTAGGTTGAGGAACGAAAGGGCGCACCCGTAGCCCCACATTTGTGAAAATGCTCAAATCTCGAACCTTGTCTTCCTTCATCGTAACTAAAATGTTATCCGTGACCGACAAAATCGTTTTTTTCTCGACCGGGTCCCACTTACGTCGGTACATTCTTTCTAACTTATTTATATTGGATTTGTTCTGTATTACCGACCAAAGCTCAGGTATCGACGACGGCCAGTCGGAAATGACCCCCTTACACATAACCGAGCGTTGTTCTAAAATAGCTTTTATTTTAATCGGATCTGTAAGTTTCTCAATTTTGTCTAAAGCATTGTTTGCATCGGCAAAATCCTTAAACTCGGCTTCCGCGGAAAAGTGATTGTCCATAACTACGGAGAACGGGCATATCTGCAATTCCGTTAACGCCATCCAAATTTTAATCAAGTTTTTACCTTTTCTTGTTGTGGTTTGGTCCGGCGGGAGACGAAGAGTAATCTTAGCCTTACCACGGTGGTCGTCACCAAATCTAGTAACACGCTGTATCTCAGGAGCGGATCGAGGGTCAAATTTTTTCAGCATAGCTCCGCTCACTATATATATTTCCTTGTCAATAGGCTCGAAGGGCACAGTATTGTTTACCTCGTTATCACGCAGAGCCTTCGTGCTCGTTGGATGATCCTTATTAGCAGAATTCGTTGTACTAGCAGCTACGTCATTACATTTATCACTATTTAATCGAATCGCTTGATTTACAAAAAGTTCGCAATTCTCGTCAATCTTAACATTATTATCTATATCCATCTCGTCGTCACTCGGAGCGGTTCTCGCGTCCGTCGTCAAACATCGCCGCTTACGCAGCTCCTCTTCCCTCCGCTTCCTCGACAATTGCTCTCGACTGCTGACCCCTGTCCTATTCGGATCCGAGATATCTCCCGACATCAGATGCTTGGCAACTTCGTCAAACTCTTGCTCAGACACGCCAATTTTCATTCTCTTGGATGTCTTGTTCTGAGTCTCGTCGTCCGAGCGAAGGTCATCACGAGAGAGCTGCGTGTCGCCACGATCTACCGAACTCATTTAATCAGTTATATAATATCAAAAGGAAACGCTCCCCCTCCGAGAGGGGAGCAAGTCAAACCAGGAAGAACAAACGCCCCCCGAGAAAGGATAAAAAAAGGGCCACCCCCAGCAACACCAAAGACCACCCAACACAAGCAAAGAATCAAGACAAGTATAAGAAGGCAAGAACGCGAGCCGCACACGTCCGACACGTATGGTGGCTCGAGCCGAACTCCTAACGCTCGCGTAAACGTAGTATAGGTTAGATTACCGGTTTCTTACATAAAATTTTACATAAAACGCGAGATTCACTTATGTATGCAAGTTTAACGCCTATTGAGTTAATATGAAATAATTTTCCTAAATGTAAAAATAACACGATGTTATATATGCGGTTTGGCGTGAATATATATCGCGACAATAGCCGAAGTGATCGAAGAAGTTGTGTATAATGTCCCGATTCAACGGCCCCTGTCCCTGGTTGAGAGTGTTAATAATGACATTAATATCTCTCACACTGTCAAGCCAAATTGGCTCTTCGTTCAGCTTCCGACTCATTCATCATTTCTCCTTTTGCAAAATTTGGAAGACAGCATGGTGTATTGGTTGGTATAACAATGAATTGCTGCCAGTTCCAGATGTATTGAACAGTAAGTGATATAATCTTAACACGTTGAATAAAAAAGAAATCAGGATATTCTGATTATACAATACATTTTTACTTTGTAGAGGATGATTACGTGGCTGTATATTGGAGCGACAAATGGATTAGAGGATGCATTGAACGTCCAGATTCATCGGGAGAAAGAAGCGTAGTACGATTACTCGATCACGGTGGTTACTGGCAGTTTAGTAATTTGTAATGTAGGCCATTGATATATAATTATTTGAGCCTACCCTTCCAAGCCATCAAAATCTTTTTAGCAAATATTCAGCCAAAGAACGTTATGTATACTATTCTTCCAGATTATACATCTCTACTCAAAATTATTTATCTTTAGATATGTAATTATACTTTGATGTTACTCCTTTGCAGGTAAATGGTCGACAGAAGCTTACAATGTGGTACAAAATTGTTCCTCAAAGGGAGTTGCTGCTCAAGCTCAGATTGAAGGTCGCATTCAAACTAATATTTATGCAAATATTTATTTTATGATACAAAATTATGGGGTAAGTAGTTATTATTATCCAATCTTCGAGAATCTCTTTGCAGATGCGCAAATTAATTGAAATTAATTGATTTTTTTAAAGCTAATTTCCCTTACTGAAGAACTAGTAATGAACGGACATGCTGAACAAGTAGCATGGGACCAGATGAAGCCAGAAACACTTAAATCCATCTGTACATAAGAGTTGTCAAGAAACTCTACAATTTTCACGCATAATCCGCGATTCTTAGTCAGTATGGACTAGAGTTTAATACAATCGTCATTGATGATCCCCTTTAATCGCGTTAAAATTGATTATTTCGCTTTTTGACTTCGTTCTTTACTCATGTTGTAAAATAGTTTTCCGATTGTGTAGAATATTTATATTCAAAAAGAAAGAAATTTATAAAGATTGCTATATTGATCGTAGAGTAGAGAAAACAATGGCTGCGTTCGCTTTGGACGCTTTCGTGCTGAAAGCATCACTCCATCTTTTTTCAACATGTAATGAGCAATAAAGATAGACTGATGCTTTCAGCACGAAAGCGCCCAAAGCGAACGCAGCCAATAACTTAACATTTTACAAAGTAGTGTCACATTTAAACTAGAACATTGTATCGAATAACTCAGACGAATTAGGAAATTTGTTTTTACGTGACTCATCTATTTCTGATTGGGGACGATCTGAGAACTCATTGAAATAATTTAATTTCTTTTCACATTTAAATTTAGGTCACCGTAGATTAAACTTGTTACTTTAGAAGTTATTGTTAAATGGCGTATTTTATTTAACGTCCCGTGTTATCTTTTCAAATTATTTAAAGGTTTTTCAGTAACTTGTATTCCGCATTTCACTGTCGTGGCATAAAATTATTTTATGTTTCAAAAGATGGAAACTAAGCTTTCGGATTAATCCAGATGTACGCATATACATATACTGTATATATTTGATTAATTGTTTACTTAGATATCGATGATTCTTGCGCGATATGCTAACACCCCAGATAGCCAAATCTGTTCGAACAAATAATGCCAAATACTTGCTACAAATTTTGGTTTCAGAAATGGTACAAATTTGCATCAAAATTTGTTTTATCAAATGTTGTCGACAAACTGCTAGCAAATACATATCAAAACATGCGTACACAATTGACGCCAAATTGATACCAAATATCGAGCAAAGCTTAGTAGTACCTGATAACAAATTGGCATCAAATTGCCGCTAAAATTAGTTGACAAAACCTAACACCAAATTAATGCCAAATATTGAGCAAATTTTGGTGACAAAGCTTGAGAACAAATTGACGCCAAATACCGAGCAAAGCTTAGCAACTACCTGATAACAAATTGGCACCAAATTGCTGTTAAAGTTTGTTGACTAAACCTAACGCCAAATTGATGCCAAATATTGAGCAAATTTTGGTAACAAAACTTAAGAACAAATTGACGCCAAATACCAAGCGATGTTTAGGGCGTTTCATTCAGATGGCGCGACACGTGAGTCGCCACTTTCAACGCGCTCCCACCTCCTTCCTCGCTCTTGTTCAGTGTCATGGCCGCTCTTGCTGCGTTTCTTCGGACGAGACGAGTACGTTTTCCTTCTTTCGTAACTGATTGAGCTAAGCGGCACGTATTCTGGAGACCAACCGAGCGAGATTCGACTTCCCAAGGAGAGCTCACCGCCAGGAAAAAGAAAGCTTGAGGGAGGATTGAGGCGAGGAGTCCAGTCCAGCGAGCAGGGCCCTTCCGATATTCTCATTTGGGACGCCATATTGGAAGATCGACATTGATCGTGGTAGTACAAGGGGCTCTGCAAGGTTAATTCTCGTCTTAAGATCTGAAATTGCTCTCATTCTTGTGGCTCTGGTTTATATTCTAGCCCTAGAATTGATCTCGTAGACAAAAGCAGAGGCCCCCCTCTCTTTTCTTTTCTTTTTTTTCTTTTCTTTTCTTACTTTGATTTCAATCAGTAATCCAGACTCCTTAATTCCGCCCTGTAAGATCTGGTTAATTCTCGTCTTGAGATCTTGGAATTGCTCTCATTCTTGTGGGTCTGGTTTATATTCTAGCCCTAATGTAATTTTAATATATGCATTACAATTTTACACTGTCAAATAATAAATAATATCGTTTGATAATAATAACAACAGTATAGATAATAGTAACAATTTTATTACTTGACTTATTTCATTCTATTTTTGACAACTCGTATATACATTAATTGTGGCTAAGGTCTATACTATGTCATAGTGTAGATCTTAGCTACATTTCTGGCAAGTCAGTCCAAAGTATGCGGCTTTGTTCTCTATCCTTTTTATCTGTAGCAATTTTATTTCTTTTTATTTTTTAATTATTTTTTATGTATTATCTCTTATGTATCAGGTTTCTGAAGAAGACTAAGTATATAAAGTCGAAACGTAAAACGTTAATTGTATTTAAAATTTGTTTAATTAAACGAGATTTTGTTTTTAAATTTAAATTGATGACCTTTTTATAACTCGAGAAAATCAGCCAGCCTTCCATCCTATAAGTTTATTTTGTACTGTTAGTTTAATTAATTTAGTTATATTTTTTTCCATTAACATTCTATTTGTTATAGTGATTGTGCAGTAGAAAATCTGAAAAAATAAATGTTTTTAAAAAGTAAAGATAGTATATATTTTGAAATTTATGTATTTTATGTAAACATAACATTTAAATTTATTTGCAGTTTATTTTAGAACATGCCAAAAAACACCGTTTCATAAGCTTTCTAAGAAAGTTAAAAGGCAGAAAGTGAATGGTGAAGTTGTAGAAGAACTCAATTCAACAGATTCTTTAATTGAATTCGATCAGTCGCATATTCAGCAAGCACATGCTTCCGTTAAAAGCCAAAGTTCCGTAATACCAGATTTTCTTCATAATCAAAAAGAATCTGAACTTTCTCATTATTCTTAACTTTTTCATCATTCTGAACTTCCTCACCATTCTGAATTTTCTAATAATTCTGATCATTTTGAGTACTCTGAACACTTTGATTTCGAAAATAACGATAATTATAGAGATATATTTAACATTAACAGACACACCGGCAACAACAACGAGGCTCATTCAGATGACAACGATGATAATTCTGAAAACTGCGAGAATAGTGATGAGAATAAAAAATATTCGAAATGTTTCGTGAAAACAAGAGTTATAAAAAAGAGTTATACTCTTATAGTCTTAAAGAAGAATTATAAGAGTATAAAGAATATGTAATATTATGTAATAAAATGTTTCATTCTACTTGCCGTTTGAATCTGATTAAGGCAAAATTGTAATATTAGTTTGAAATAGAAACAATTTAAAACAATTTAAAATACAAGGGAAATGCTTTAGTTTTATAACTATCATATTCTTGCAATATTAAAAATTTTACATATTCTTTCTTTGATTAAAATATTTCTCAAAATAATCTTGGAACTGTTGATGAAATATCGTGTATTTTTTTATCTGTAAAAGTTTAAAGTTTTGTTTGAATAGTTTAAAAGTTTTGTTTGAACGGTTTAAAAGTTTTGTTTGAACAGTTTTTTTTCTGCTGTATATTAATTTCTATTACATCAAACACTACAAAATTCACTTCGGTTGCTTGCACCTAAATGATGTATATTATTCTTTTGTTATTTCTTTCTGACAACAGTACTGCATTATTCCATCGTAATCGACGAACTATGCACATTGTGAACATTTGTTTATTTCAATTTTGCATTCTTGCAAATAATAAATCGTGTTTCAAGTTTGAACTAGTTGTTTAAATATGCACGGTAGTTATTATTGTATGATTAAAGAAAGGAAAGTTAGTAGTATTAGGCTTATAAGAATATTGTTTTAGATGCATTTTCAAAGAAATTATACTCGTGTTTTCAGTAAGATTCTATAAATCCTTCTTATACCGGCCAATGCATTATCTGCGCACGGAGTATGTGTTCCAGGCATTATATAAGATTCTCGAGTGTTTAAATATTGTATGTGCTGTTGACAAAGTTAAATGTTTGCATATGTCAGTAAATTCACATTGTATAACATTTACTGTAATTAATATATAATTAATTATTTTATTGCCACCGTTAGATTTTATAAATGTCTTATAATGTTTTATAAATATAAAGATTTCTTTTAACATATGTATAAAATAATTTATTGTAAATCAATAAAAAATTATATGCTTTTTATAATTTAATGCTTTTAATTTTCCCTAAAAAAATATATTTTAGTATTTATTAATGGCTACGTAACAAGGCTTGCTGCAATTTGGCGTCAAGCTGTGTCATCAAGATTTGCTCTGTATTTGGTGCCAATTTGCTGTTAAGTATTGTTCTCAAATCTTGTTTGATATTTGATATCAATTTGGCGTCGGGTTTTGTCAACAAACTTTGATAGCAATTTGTCAACAATTTGCTGTTAGATTGCTGGCAAGCTTTGCTCGGTATTTGGTGTCAATTTGGCGTCAAGTTCTTTTGTCAAAGTTTGCTCGCAATTTGGCACAAATTTGCTGTCGAGCTTTTGTTGGCAAGCCTTGTTCACAATATGGCGCAAATTTGCCGTTGAACTTTTGCTGTCCTGTTTTGCTCGATATTTGGCGTCAATTTGGTGTCAAGTCATGTACACAAGCTTTGCTAGCAAAACACAAGCGTATTGCAGACACAGATCGCACCGAATTTGTCGACAAGTTTTGCGCGTATTTGGTGTCAAATTGGTTACAATTTGCTGACAAATTGTTTACTGGGACATTTTTTTCTATGTAAGATTTCAATGCAGTAGAAACTAGTTAACTGAGAAAAAGAGTCTATAAATGATTCGTAACTCGTGCAATTGCGCTCAACTGGAAACGTTTGGCAGTTATGAAATGTTAATATTTAATATTGTTGTTAAACATAATATAGAAATATTTTTCTATAAAATATATACAAGTAAGGTTACAATCATTAAATTGTTCACAGTGCTCACGTACATAACTTTGTCGCGCGCTGCGATTAACTCAATTTATTATAATTTTTTAACAAAGCGAAAATATAGGGATAATATGGCGCAATGAACATTGTTACGTAATATAGCTTTGATTATATGTAACATTAACATAATTATTTTTTAAGGTAATTATGAAGGAGTGCTTTCTTACCGATTTGGCTAAAACTTCACAATTTTGTATATTTTGGTGCGTACAACATAAACATGTAAGAGAGAGAAAGAGAGAGAGAGAAAGAGAGGGAGAAGGAGAGGAGGAGAAAGAGAAAGAGAGAGAAAGAGAAAGAGAGAGTTAAAACTGTTGCTGTTGCTAATTTTAGGAAAAATGTTATTAAGTACTAAAATTGATTGTTGCGTAGTCTGTTATTATACCAATATGATGTAGACGCACATGATCATGCATAGTGACGTAAAAGTACATGGAATTACAGCACTAGTACAGCAACCTTTCATAATAGTCTGACGCCTTTAATTGTGTGCTATTGTATTAATTGACTTTGTATTTATATAGACTTTTCAGTATATACCAATTGTTTTCTGCTTAAAAGAAGCATTAACACTATTTCTATTATCTTTCTTAACCATATAGTTAAATAATAGAAATAGAGTTTATGCTTTTTTTAAAGCAGAAAATAATTGGTATATTGAAAAGTCTATATAAATACAAAGTATAATAAATATAAAGTCAAATAGTAGCACATAATTAAAGTAAGGTGCCAGACTATTATAGGACAGGTTGCCGTTATACTGTATTATTACTGTAATTTCATGTATTTTTACGTCACTACGCATTATCATGTGCGTCTACATCATATCAGTATGACAGACATTCTAACCACGCAACTATCAATTTTAGTACTTAATAACTTTTTTCCTAATTGAGAGCGACAATTTTAACTTATAGATTCATCTTTTACGCACCAAAATATACAAAATTAAAATTTTAGCCAATTCGGTGAGGAAGCCCCTCTCCTTCATAATTACCTTTTTTAAACCACATTTAACTGCAATAATTAAATTATTTATATTCAACCAATTAATAATTTTTAAAATATAAGTAATTTATCTGAGACTATTTATTTATTATTGAAAAAATTAATAATTATTTTCCACTAATTATTAATTTTCAAATAGATAGTAATTTATTTTTGATAAACCATCTATTAATTATTTTAATAATAAAGAATTTATTTTTACTAATTACCAGTTTACAAAAGAAATTAATTCATTTTTACCTAATTACTAACTTTCACAGACTAGAAATTTTTCTCTGACAAATTACCAATTTTTTAAGTAATCTACACTTTTCGCAAAAATTAAAGAAACACTATATAAATTTATCTTTAAAAATAGGCAAAATTCAAGCAGCTGTAACTTTGTTAAAAATAAACGAAATGTAAATTTAAAAAAAGGATTTTAAAGCTCAAAATTTCTACTTTTGAAAGATTACTATTATTTTTTAGTTTCTGTGAGTTTGGTAATTTTTACATATAGAAAACTACAAGCTAGACAAAATAGAAAATTTTCCTCTCACTTTGTGGGCCTGTCAAGTGCACAAAAAAAATCTGTGAAAATTTTCGACTTTCTAACGTAAAAGCTTGAAGTTTTCCTTGCAAAATCTTTTTTTTAAAATGTTTCTACAATTTTTTGTTACTGATTTATCGCGGATTGAATAAGAAATGAGGATTTTGACTTTGATTGCTCATAATTCCCTTAGAAATCATCGTATCGCAATTCAAAAAATAGATTCTTAAAGCTGAAACTTTGTTCTATTGAACGGTATAATTGCCAAATTTTTTAAATAACATGTAGATATGATACAAATGGATGAAAATAATGTAAAAATTAGCGATTTTTCTCTTTTTTATTTTGACCCGGAAAACAAATGTGCAGAACAACAACACAAATTTATTCTTTATGTCTTTTGTACTTTTAAGTACCCTGCATTTAAAAAAATTTGCCAAATAGCTATGAGATTTTTTTCATGGTGGCCACTATGGTTTTATAGAGTAAAACGTACAAAAGATTGTAAATTTGAGTTTTGGGAACTGTTAGGGGAACGAATAAATCTTACATATTCTTACGTATTTTGAGTCAAAGAATTTGAAAATGGCCATAAAACTTATGTCTATAGCGGAGAAAACATGGAAAACGAAGGAAAATGTGGAAAAACATGAAATTGTTTAAACTCCCAGATGTAATTTTTTTTACGTTTTTTAATGTAGGGTACTTAAAGTACAAAAAAACATAAAGAATAAATTTGTTTTATTGTCCTGCACAATTGTTTTCTGGGTCAAAATGAAAAACGGAAAAATCACTAATTTTTACGTTATTTTCATCCATTTGTATTGCAATACAATAATTTTTTTAAAAAGAGTTATGAGCAATTAAAGTCAAAATCTTCATTTCTTATTCAATCCACGATAATAACTCAGTAACAAAAAATCGTAGAAACATTTTTAAAAAAAGATTTTGTAAAGAAAACTTCAAGCTTTCACATTAGAAAGTCGAAAATTTTCACATTTTTTTTTGTGCACGTGACAGACCTACAAAGTGAGAGAAAAATTTTCTATTTTATCCAGCTTGTAGATTTCTACATGCAAAAGTTATCAAACTCACAGAAACTAAAAAATAATAGTAATCTTTCGAAAGTAGAGGTTTTAAGCTTTAAATTTAAATTTTGTTCATTTATAACAAAGTTACAGCTGCTTGAATTTTGCCTATTTTTAAAGATATATAATTTACTTTTACTTAAATATTATTAATTTTTATGTAAATAGTAATTTTTTGTAACTAATTATTAATTTGTTAATTTAATAAAAATTTAATTGTTGTTATTGCTAATTTCGTGAATAATTAAAAAATAAAAAATGAAATTTTTTTGCAGATCCTTGCTTAACACTACAAAATGGGTGATATCAGTACAAAATTACCTTTTTCAAAAAAGGTAAAAAAAAGGCGCCAAGTACACGCAATGTATTTTGTAAATTCAAAAATCCAACCTAAGTGGTAGTTTTATTTCTTTTTCACAAAATTATATTACTTCACTTAACTCAAGTGACATATATTTCAAAAAAAGATATAAAATCTTTAATTTCTTCTTCATAAAATTATATTACCTAACTCAACTCAAGTGACATGTATTTCAAAAAAGATATAAAATCTTTAATTTCTTCTTCACAAAATTATATAACCTAACTTAACTCAAGTGACATGTATTTCAAAAAAAGATATGAAATCTTTAAATTAAATTACGCCAATTGCAAAGAGAATATGTATATTGCTTTGAAAGATAATTGTTGTGCAACTACTTAAAAAAAATAAAACCCAAGTGGTATTTTTGTGTTCCTATTCAAGGGTCTTCCTATTCCAACCCAAGTGGTAATAGCTTCTTAATTCTCTTTAACAAATTTTTAATATTACAAAGAATTATTTTAATTACAAAGAATTAAAGAAGTAACAGTACAAAATAAAAATATTTAATTATAACAAAATAAATAAACTTTTCTTGTAAAAAAACTTGGCGCTGCTAGACTTTGAAATTTAAACATTAAAATTTAAACATTAGTACTAGATTTTTGATTGAATAAAAAACAATAAACATAATTTAGGGAAGAATGCGACAGGAGTAAAAAAGCAGCGCCAAGTTTTTTTACAAGAAAAGTTTATTTATTTTGTTATAATTAAATATTTTTATTTTGTACTTTACTTCTTTAATTCTTTGTAATTAAAATAATTCTTTGTAATATTAAAAATTTATTAAAGAGAATTAAGAAGCTATTGCCACTTGGGTTGAAATAGGAAGACCCTTGAATAGGAACACAAAAATACCACTTGGGTTTTATTTTTTTTAAGTAGTTGCACAACAATTATCTTTCAAAGCAATATACATATTCTCTTTGCAATTGGCGTAATTTAATTTAAAGATTTCATATCTTTTTTTGAAATACATGTCACTTGAGTTAAGTTAGGTAATATAATTTTGTGAAGAAGAAATTAAAGATTTTATATCTTTTTTTGAAATACATGTCACTTGAGTTGAGTTAGGTAATATAATTTTGTGAAGAAGAAATTAAAGATTTTATATCTTTTTTTGAAATATATGATACTTGAGTTAAGTTAAGTAATATAATTTTGTGAAAAAAAAATAAAACTACCACTTAGGTTGGATTTTTGAATTTACAAAATACATTACGTGTACTTGGCGCCTTTTTTTTACCTTTTTTGAAAAAGGTAATTTTGTACTGATGAATAAGTAACTTGCGATCACACGGACAGACATTAGTACTTATCATTTCCCAAAAAATTAGAAAAATTATAGAACAGGTTAGGTTTCAAAAAAATTGGTAATAAAGAATTATACACATCGCCATCCCCGAAAAATCAGAAAAATTTTGGCACCGGTTTGGAGAAAATCGGTCCATTAATGAATGAGTAGTTTGCGGTGAGACATATACAGACAGACAGACAAACATCAGATACTTATAATAATAGATGTTTAAAGTTATTCGAGCGATTTATGAACCTGTATATTATTTTAGTCACATATCAAGACACGGTAGTGTCTCGCGCCAAGTACACGCGAAGCGAGACCGCACCGTGACTCTTTTACGCGAACACACGAGTTGCAAGTACCCGAGATTTTGAATAATGAGTGAACGGATCAAGTTCTAAGTAGGCTTGATCGATAGCTTCGGTTTGAATTATGTAATAAAAGTGTTTTTATTTTTCCGCTATGTGCGAAGATATCGCGATGCAAAGTCCGACAAAGTCCAAATCTGAAAATTTTTTATTAAGATACGGACCTTGAACGTTACTTTCACGCTTTTGAGTACAGATGGCTCTTGATCCAATAAATCACGCGCGCATTATTATCGATCTAGTAGATAAATTAGATCTATATAGACTTATCGGCCAGGAGGAAAATTTCTATTTAGGTAAATTAGGTCCATATAGACTTAACGGCCAGGAGGTTATTTATTACGCGGACGGTTTTTAATATATGTATGTACGTGTGCGCTCAGCGCGTTCAACGCACTCAGTAGTTATAACCTAGAAATGAATAGTGACAGTCGTGACAGGTGACAGATGTCAAATAGTGATAGTGATCATCAACAATATACATTTGACCGCAGGGAGCTGACGCCGAGGAGATGTTTAAGAAAGGAAGGTATATCCAAAATTGCACACGTACGTACATATATATGCTGTCTTGTAAAAGTTAAAGAGAACGAGAAAGTGATCTGTAGCGCAATTTGTATTGTACGCAAGTTATGCTAAAATATTAGTTGAATCGAGTCCATTATTATGATAGACGTTAATTTTATACCTTGATGGTGTCTGGAAATATTAATTATTCACGAAATTAGCAATAACAATTAACAAAATAAATTTTGGTAAATATGTAGTACATAGGCACCCTCTCCGATTTCTTTGAAATTTTCAAATTTTGTATACCTATTTTGTGTAGTAAAAAAGATTCTGAGAATAAAAATCGTCGCTCATGTTCCGTTTGTTTCTATAATTAATACTTAAAATATTATGATGTCAATAAGTAAGGAAATGATAATTAAAACGATAATTTATAGATATATATTTGGCTTCTTACTTCAATTAGATCATATTATGCTATTTACAACTTCAACATAGTATCTGATTGATATATTAAATTCAATAAAACAAATTAATAATAGTCCTTGCTTACAGTTCAAGATATGTAATTGGTAATGCGAATACGTGACCCTAATTTATTCGAAAAAATGTTTTGGGGTAAAAATGTAAAGGATCACAATTAAAACAAACAACAGTTTGTGGTTTCAGTTAAAAAAGCAGAGAATACTCTGTATTTATGCTTTTGCTTCCTCATAGAGGAAGCTTTGTTTTCGTGAATTTCGTATATGAACCTTCGATTGCATTTAAGTTGGGTTTAAGTCAACCAAATTTAAAAAAATTATATATGAAATAGGGGTAGAAGAAACCAACGAAGAGATTGGTTTTTGAGTTTTTTCTGCCAATATGTTCAGATCGTTGTAAAACGTCGAAATATCGCCTAAAAAAAAATGTCTGTGTGTGTGTATGTGTAGATTTAATGTCCGTGGTTACTCTAACTTCCGCAAATATTGAGATATCGGGCTGTTTTTTTTTTTAATCGATAGAGTCTCGTTCAAGGAAGGTTGGTATTGAATTTGGTGATGATCGGTAAAGGGGTTCTTTTTCTCTTAATGTTTTTTTTTTCGATAATACACATTTTTTATATGGAATTTTTAATCAATATATTTTACTTTGTCTTGAGTATTTTCTAACTTCGCTGTTTACTCACTCACAGTCAAGTTCGCTCACAAAGCTTCCTCTATGAGGAAGCCAAAACAAATAAATACTAATAATTATACATTGAATAAAATACAAGCTTCCTCGTAGAGGAGCTTTGTGAGCGAAGACAAGTTTCCACTTGCACACTTTAAAACTATGAGGAAGCAATGTGCAAGTTTCTACTTGCACACGTTTTACTTGTCTACTATTCTCTGCTTTAACAAAGATTATAATTTTAAAATATATAATTGAATAAAGTTGTAAATAATATACGATCTAGTAATAAGAAGCGAAATATATATCCATAAATTATTATTTCTTTACTTACCGACATCGTGATATTTTAAATATTAATTATAAACAAACGGAATGAGCGATAATTTTCTTTCTGAGAATCTTTTTTACAAAATACACAAAATTTGAAAATTTTAAAGAAATCAGAGAGAATGCCTTTATACTACATATTTACCTAAATTTTTATTGAATTAGCAAATTAGTAATTAGTCGCAAAAAATTACTAATTACGTAAAAATTAATAATATTTAGGTAAAAGTGAGTTACGCATTACTCACAAAATTGGTAATTTGTCAGAGAAAAATTTCTAGTTACGCAAAACTTAGTATTTAGGCGAAAATGAAGTAATTTCTTTTGCAAATTGATAATTAGTAGAAATAAATTCTTTATATAATAATAAAGGCTCACAAGATTAGAAATTAATCGAAGAAAAATGGAGCATTGAGCCGTAACAAGGTGTTGGTGTTCATATATTCTATACTTAAATAAAGAAGTAACGAATTATAATGCTCATACTGTACATATACATATATTCCAACTTAATAGACTGCGCGCCGCATATTTGTCGGACTTGAAACACAGCTATCTTGGAACATTAATACCCTTCCCTCCCCGGAATTAAATCAAAGCAATTTAATTGTTTAAAAAACTGGAAAGAATTTATTGCGAAAAATATGGTAGTATTTTTTAGGTAATATTTTTCGCAATAAATTCTTTACATGGAATATATGTATATGTACAGTATGTACATTATAATTCGTTACTTCTTTACTTAAGTATAGAATATATGAACACCAACACCTTGTTACGGCTCAATGCTCCATTTTTCTTCGATTGATTTTAAATTCTTTATTACTAAAATAATAATTAATAGTTTGTCAAAAATATAAATTACTTATGTCTCTTGATTTTAAAAGTTATTAATTAGTTTAATATAAATAATTTAATTATTGCATTTTAAAAAATGGTTAAAAATAATTATGTTAATGTTATATGTATACATATATAGATATACATATATACAAACTTTTATTTTTTACAAATATACACACATATATGTGTATTTATATCTGTATAACATAGAGAATCGCAATAATAACATTAAATATAATAATAGTTATAATATTGAACTATTGTCTCCTATTTTTTATTAATCCTTAAATGCCACACCTCTCAAGAATCTCGTAAATGACATGAGGGGTCTAAAAGACCCCAGCATGAAAAATGTCTCCTTACTCATTGATTTTTTGATCTTTAGTTATGAAAATTTTTTTCAATGTTGTTCAAGGTCTAGAAAAGAGAATAAAATGCTTATATTGTTAAAATTTCAATTTCAACATAGTATAAAAAATTAAGATCGCCAAAAAAATTAAAATATTGGTTTTTACCAAACAAATGAGTCGTAAATCTGTAATTTTTAATATTTTTACCTAAAAATTTAGCAGAGTACTTTTGAGATAGTATATTTTAAGGAAAAAGAAACACCGATATTGAATTGTTAAAAAAATGTATTTATTTTGCAATGTAAAGTGTGATTTTTTTTCATACAAAAGCACATCATAAATAACGCTGCAGGCATACATATTTTTTATAAATTTTATTAAAAAATGTTTTCAATTACAGAAAATGTATTACTAAGTATAATATATGATTAAAAAGTGGAAAAGTCCAAAAAGATTCATAAAATTATGAATCTGAACCTGCACAATCAATGCAAACATATGCGCGGTGCAAGTCACACATCGGCCTGAGACAAGAAGGACACTGCATTTTTGTTTTACGATCTTTCGAACGCGTGCATAATGAGCACCTTATTTTTTATGGCAGCTCTGGCCTTTCTTCTTCATTCTCAACAGTTAGACTAACATTTAAAATGCCACCTAGGAAGTACGTTAATGACCAACTGGGGTACTGCGGACCCCACCCCTACTTTGAACCTCTCTAAACAGCTGCTGACAGTAAACTGATTATGAGTACTGCTAAGTGTACACACTGGTAGTTCAATCACTCAACTATCATCAGAGGGAGCCATGAGCTCCATTTTTGGCGGAAACATTTGAAAATATATAATTGAAAACAGTCTGGGGTCCTCTGGACCCCGGGTGGCATTTAGGGTTAAATAAATACGTATCTATTGATTAAATACATATTTATTAAACATGTATTTAATCAATTTCAAAAATATGGGGACATTGTTCTATATTATAACTATTA
>NW_027249302.1:0-50000 GCF_030848795.1 Temnothorax nylanderi | reverse complement strand
ATGACGTGCCGTTGGGGAGTTTACGATTTGGTTAACCTCTGTATTCACGTGCCTAAATTGTTTTATGGAATAGGTAAAACAATTATTTTTTAATAATGTTTCGCATAAAAATTTTAAATAAATTTTTATATTTTTCTCTTAAAAAACAATTATTAAAATGTATCCTATTATTTCTCCGGATTAGATGTACGTATATGTATTGAAAATGCAGTGTGACTGATTAGCCCCGGGGGGGGGGGGGGGGACGCTTAAACCCCGGCATTTTTGAGATTTCAATTTTTCCACCGTTGTCGTTTTTGCTCTATACCGGTTAAACAAAGCGATGTAGATAAAAATTTCCTATATAAATTTTGTAGCTAAAGGTTCACTCTTTACAGTGGTATACCACTTTTAACTAAAATTATTTATTTTTTTGTTAAAAATCGGCACCGAAAAAAAACTGACCTTTTAGCCCCGGTCTCCCCTATCGAGCAAAACTTAGTAGTACCTGATAACAAATTGGCATCAAATTGCCGCTAAAATTAGTTGACAAAACCTAACACCAAATTAATGCCAAATATTGAGCAAATTTTGGTGACAAAGCTTGAGAACAAATTGACGCCAAATACCAAGCGATGTTTAGGGACAATATTTAACTGCAAATTGGTGCCAAATACAGAGCAAATCGTGATAATACTGCCTGACAACAAATTATCAACAAAAATCAACAAATCTTGTAGTTATCTAACCATTTATAAATAACAAAATACTTTTTGAAAAATATTTTTTTAAAAGGCATATTAAATAAATATAATTTTTTTATTAATTTAAAATAAATCATTTTATACATATATTAAAAATCTTTACATTTATGACATATATTATTATAAAATGTAATATAAAGTAAATAAAATTATTAATTACAAAGATGTTACTAAAAATGTTACAAATATTGCAATGAATGCAAAAATGACATATAGCGTTTTCGACTGGAGCGAGGTTAACCCAACTCAGGTTATTTTCTTCAAGGATTGAACAATCACAGTTATTCTTCTAAAGAATGGAATAACCGTGATTGGTCAGTTATAAAAGAAAAGAACCTGAAATGGGTTAACCCTGCTTCAGTCGAAAACGCCAATAGTCTCTTCAGTCCTATATGACAAATTTTATGTGGATATTCTTTCCATCTGATCTATACAGAAAGCAAGCACAATCTTTTTCTTCTAGCTCTTATAGAAAAACAGCACATTGACTACGTTTACATGACACCGTTAATCGGGTTTTATAACATCGGTAGTTGTCAGGAAGACCAATCGTAATCATTCTTCAGAAGAATGGAATAGCTGTGATTGACCGGCCTAAAGCCTTGTGTACACGACACTAGAAATCGGTCCGAGTTTCGGTTTAAGCCAATCAACTTGCAGCTCTTACAGAAAAGCAGCAGTTTCATTGGCTTAAACCGAAACTCGGACCGATTTCTATCGTGTACACAAGGCTTAAGAACTACCGATGTTATAAAACCCGATTAACGGTGCCGTGTAAACGTAGTCATTGACATGGTTGTTATGCGAATTTCCACCATGCGACAAGCTTGTCACAGCCTTGTGTGCAATATGTTAATTCTCAAACTTGTACAAAAAAATTTTTGCATACGAAAATAACTGCGCAATCACTGATTAGTCTATATCTTTTATTAGACCTCAAATTATATACCAATCAGTGATCATACAGCGTTAATATTTACGTATGCGAAAATTTTTCGAGTTTGAAAATAATGACTACGTTTATACGGTCCGATTTACGCCGAAGTTATAACAATCGATGTTATAACTACTGACGTTAAATGCCATGTAAACGCACTTTTACGACGAAGTTACTACATCGATGTACATTATTTTATTTAACATTATTTTAATATTTATATATTTTACATTAATTATTTATTTACTGTAATAATTTGAAAAAAACGTTTATGTAACATTTATTCGACATTAATTTCATATTTATTTCACATTAATTATTCATTTGCAATAATGATTTGAAACAACGTTTATTTAACATTTATTCGACAGTAATGTAATATTTATTTTACATTAACTATTTATTTGCAATAATGATTTAAAGAAACATTTACTTAACATTTATTTAATATTAATATAATATTTACTTCAAATATTATTTTATATTAATTATTTCATTATAAGAGTGTTTTATTATTTTTCTATTGTCGTTTTGCTCTATAAATGCCGTTTTGTGGCAAATTTCCGCGTCACGTATCTATATAAAGCTGATACATATATTATATATGTATGTGTGTGTTCAGATATTGCGCTCGAATTCCTTCGCGTTTTGCAAATGCCCGATCGTTTCATTCAGATGGCGCGACACGTGAGTCGCCACTTTCAAAGCGCCCCCACCTCCTTCCTCGCTCTTGTTCAGTGTCATGGCCGCTCTTGCTGCGTTTCTTCGGACGAGACGAGTACGTTTTCCTTCTTTCGTAACTGATTGAGCTAAGCGGCACGTATTCTGGAGACCAACCGAGCGAGATTCGACTTCCCAAGGAAAGCTCACCGCCAGGAAAAGGAGAGCTTGAGGGAGGATTGAGGCGATGAGTCCGGTCCAGCGAGCAGGGCCCTTCCGATATTCTCATTTGGGACGCCATATTGGAAGATCGACATTGATCGTAGTAGTACAAGGGGCTCTGCAAGGTTAATTCTCGTCTTAAGATCTTGGAATTGCTCTCATTCTTGTGGCTCTGGTTTATATTCTAGCCCTAGAATTGATCTCGTAGACAAATGCAGAGGCCCCCCTCTCTTTTCTTTTCTTTTCTTTTCTTACTTTGATTTCAATCAGTAATCCAGACTCCTTAATTCCGCCCTGTAAGATCTGGTTAATTCTCGTCTTGAGATCTTGGAATTGCTCTCATTCTTGTTGGTCTGGTTTATATTCTAGCCCTAATGTAATTTTAATATATGCATTACAATTTTACACTGTCAAATAATAAATAATATCGTTTGATAATAATAACAGTATAGATAATAGTAACAATTTTATTACTTGACTTATTTTTCATTCTATTTTTGACAACTCGTATATACATTAATTGTGGCTAAGGTATATACTATGTCATAGTGTAGATCTTAGCTACATTTCTGGCAAGTCAGTCCAAAGTATGCGGCTTTGTTCTCTATCCTTTTTATCTGTAGCAATTTTATTTCTTTTTATTTTTTAATTATTTTTTATGTATTATCTCTTATGTATCAGGTTTCTGAAGAAGACTAAGTATATAAAGTCGAAACGTAAAACGTTAATTGTATTTAAAATTTGTTTAATTAAACGAGATTTTGTTTTTAAATTTAAATTGATGACCTTTTTATAACTCGAGAAAATCAGCCAGCCTTCCAACCTATCGTTTATTTTGTACTGTTAGTTTAATTAATTTAGTTATATTTTTTTCCATTAACATTCCATTTGTTATAGTGATTGTGCAGTAGAAAATCTGAAAAAATAAATGTTTTTAAAGAGTAAAGATAGTATATATTTTGAAATCTATGTATTTTATGTAAACATAACATTTAAATTTATTTGCAGTTTATTTTAGAACATGCCAAAAAACACCGTTTCATAAGCTTTCTAAGAAAGTTAAAAGGCAGAAAGTGAATGGTGAAGTTGTAGAAGAACTCAATTCAACAGATTCTTTAATTGAATTCGATCAGTCGCATATTCAGCAAGCACATGCTTCCGTTAAAAGCCAAAGTTCCGTAATACCAGATTTTCTTCATAATCAAAAAGAATCTGAACTTTCTCATTATTCTTAACTTTTTCATCATTCTGAACTTCCTCACCATTCTGAATTTTCTAATAATTCTGATCATTTTGAGTACTCTGAACACTTTGATTTCGAAAATAACGATAATTATAGAGATATATTTAACATTAACAGACACACCGGCAACAGTAACGAGGCTCATTCAGATGACAACGATGATAATTCTGAAAACTGCGAGAATAGTGATGAGAATAAAAAATATTCGAAATGTTTCGTGAAAACAAGAGTTATAAAGAAGAGTTATAAGAGTATAAAGAGTTATACTCTTATAGTCTTAAAGAAGAGTTATAAGAGTATAAAGAATATGTAATATTATGTAATAAAATGTTTCATTCTACTTGCCGTTTGAATCTGATTAAGGCAAAATTGTAATATTAGTTTGAAATAGAAACAATTTAAAACAATTTAAAATACAAGGAAAATGCTTTAGTTTTATAACTATCATATTCTTGCAATATTAAAAATTTTACATATTCTTTCTTTGATTAAAATATTTCTCAAAATAATCTTGGAACTGTTGATGAAATATCGTGTATTTTTTTATCTGTAAAAGTTTAAAGTTTTGTTTGAATAGTTTAAAAGTTTTGTTTGAACGGTTTAAAAGTTTTGTTTGAACAGTTTTTTTCTGCTGTATATTAATTTCTATTACATCAAACACTACAAAATTCACTTCGGTTGCTTGCACCTAAATGATGTATATTATTCTTTTGTTATTTCTTTCTGACAACAGTACTGCATTATTCCATCGTAATCGACGAACTATGCACATTGTGAACATTTGTTTATTTCAATTTTGCATTCTTGCAAATAATAAATCGTGTTTCAAGTTTGAACTAGTTGTTTAAATATGCACGGTAGTTATTATTGTATGATTAAAGAAAGGAAAGTTAGTAGTATTAGGCTTATAAGAATATTGTTTTAGATGCATTTTCATAGAAATTATACTCGTGTTTTCAGTAAGATTCTATAAATCCTTCTTATGCCGGCCAATGCATTATCTGCGCACGGAGTATGTGTTCCAGGCATTATATAAGATTCTCGAGTGTTTACAAATATTGTATGTGCTGTTGACAAAGTTAAATGTTTGCATATGTCAGTAAATTCACATTGTATAACATTTACTGTAATTAATATATAATTAATTATTTTATTGCCACCGTTAGATTTTATAAATGTCTTATAATGTTTTATAAATATAAAGATTTCTTTTAACATATGTATAAAATAATTTATTGTAAATCAATAAAAAATTATATGTTTTTTATAATTTAATGCTTTTAATTTTTCCTAAAAAAAATATATTTTAGTATTTATTAATGGCTACGTAACAAGGCTTGCTGCAATTTGGCGTCAAGCTGTGTCATCAAGATTTGCTCTGTATTTGGTGCCAATTTGCTGTTAAGTATTGTTCTCAAATCTTGTTTGATATTTGATATCAATTTGGCGTCGGGTTTTGTCAACAAACTTTGATAGCAATTTGTCAACAATTTGCTGTTAGATTGCTGGCAAGCTTTGCTCGGTATTTGGTGTCAATTTGGCGTCAAGTTTTTTCGTCAAGGTTTGCTCGCAATTTGGCACAAATTTGCTGTCGAGCTTTTGTTGGCAAGCCTTGTTTACAATATGGCGCAAATTTGCCGTTGAACTTTTGCTGCCCTGTTTTGCTCGATATTTGGCGTCAATTTGGTGTCAAGTCATGTACACAAGCTTTGCTAGCAAAACACAAGCGTATTGCAGACACAGGTCGCACCGGATTTGTCGACAAGTTTTGCGCGTATTTGGTGTCAAATTGGTTACAATTTGCTGACAAATTGTTTACTGGGTATATATGATTATATCTAATCATTTTTTCCCGGGACTGCTCAGTTGAACTGCCTCAAACATACTGACTTGGTTGTAACTATGTTGCTTCTTACTGTACTCAAGTATAGAGGCTTATATTAATATACCTCACTTGTTTCTTTCAGTGGGTTGTAGTAGCGTGTGCTGGTAAACATATATATAGAGGGGTAAAAGCCTTAGTAGTGTAAGTCAAATTTTTTATAATATTAACATGTGTGCATAGATGCAATTTATATATTGTATAGATTGCATCTATGTACATGAGTCACAATATTAGTAATTTAACTTAAGGTAGTTAGTCCGTGACCATACTATCAAAAAGTTAATGAAAAACAAGAAGACAATAGAAGAGACTTGTAAAAATATACTTACAAAAATACAAGACCTTTGACCGTTTAGTTTCGAAGTATTTGATACTTAAAGTACAGAATTTTTTATACTAGCGGTGGACGCATATGACAGCTAACCTTTGAAGTTAGATTTGAAGTGAACCTAATCTAAGAGCACACATTGGTGTCTATATACATGTACATATGAGATTCTTACACCACATGCATAACGCGGACAATCCCAGCCAAATACTATAAGTCATTTGTTTATCATTAACTTTTTGATAGTATGGTCACGGACTAACTACCTTAAGTTAAATTACTAATACTTTATTGCCATATTAATGTTCTATTATTAATAAGTAATAAAATAATGTGTAATAGTACTTCCCACAAATTTCCCACAATAGTACTTCCAACAAATTATAACAAGTACACATAAATATGTAGAGGATTTGAGTGACAGTTAGTTAATAATGTACAAATAGTTGTGATATTTACAGCCTGGCAAGAATGCAATATTAATTACACTTTATCAAAATAAAATTGTTGCAGCAAATAGTCTTAATCTATGTTTTGTTGTAATTCATAACACATAGATATTATTTAAAGTTATAATTATTTCATATAAAAAATGTATATGTTAATAAAAACTACATGCAACTAATTTATTTTTAAAGTAAAAACCTTTTTCCATCGTTGACATCCTGCTTAACAACCTGGGATATATCCAATGTCAGAATTCTGTTGAAATTGTCTGTTTCGGAATTATTTAATGTTACCATACCAGCAAGCCCCAGAAATTCGTTCCTGTATGAACAATATAATTATAATTGTGTAATAAACATGAGATTATAAATTAATTTATATATAATAAATTATGTTCCAAAGAAAATAATTTCAAAAACTGTGTGATTTATGTCAAAAGAAATCTATAAATTACCACCAACTAAATAAAAATATGTTAATTTATTATAACAGAAATGTATATATATTTGTTTCGCCAATAATTGATGATTAAATTATTAAATTTATGGCGAAAAATATTACCAGTGTTATTAAATTTAATAATTTAATTTATAAAAAATGAGATGCTTATATGTAAGTATCAAAGATTATATCAATTTAGAAACAACCAAAACCCATGGTCGAAAAAGTCTTGACGATTAATCCAACCAAAACCAATGGTCCAATTGTCACGACACTAGCCAAACGTTATCGATTATAAAAATAGTCTTTCTTAATTTATTATGTTAAAAGATAATTTGGTAATTATGAAAGAGAGAGGCTTTCTCACTAATTTGGCTGAAACTTTACAATTTTATGTATTTTGGTGGATAAAACATGAATCTATAAGTTAAAATTGTCGCTCTCAACTAAGAAAAAAGTTATTAAGTACTAAAGTTGACAGTTGCATAGAGTTATTATGGTTTTTTTAAAGCAGAAAATATAATTGGCGGTAATTATGAAGGAGAGGAGCTTCCTTATCGATTTGACTGAAACTTTACAATTTTGTGTATTTTTGTACGTAAAACATGTATCTATAAGTTAAAATTGTCGCTCTCTATTAGGAAAAAAGTTATTAAGTACCTACTAAAGTTGACAGTTGCATGATTAGGATGTCTGTCATTTATTATACTTTGTATTTCTAGAGTTTTTAATATGCCAATTATTTTCTGCTTTTAAAAAAGCATAATAACTCTATTTCTATTATCTTTTTTTAAATAATTTATGTTTTTTGTTTGGAAAATGTACAGTTTTGTTGTACCAAATATATAATATATAATAATATATTGAATTAAAGGTTAAAAAAGATAATAAAAATAGAGTTATTATGCTTTTTTAAAAGCAGAAAATAATTGGCATGTTTGGAAAATGTACAGTTTTGTTGTACCAAATATATAATATATAATAATATATTGAATTAAAGGTTAAAAAAGATAATAAAAATAGAGTTATTATGCTTTTTTTAAAGCAGAAAATAATTGGCATATTGAAAAGTCCATATATAAATACAAAGTATAATAAATGACAGACATCCTAATTACGCAACTGTCAACTTTAGTACTTAATAACTTTTTTCCTAATTGAGAGCGACAATTTTAACTTATAGATTCATGTTTTACGCATCAAAATACACAAAATTGTGAAGTTTCAGTCAAATCGGTGAGGAAAGCCCCTCTCCTTCATAATTACCTTATTTTCTGCTTTTAAAAAAGCATAATAACTCTATTTCTATTATCTTTTTTTAAATAATTTATGTTTTTTGTTAAAGCAGAGAATAGTTGGGCTAACTATTCTCTGCTTTAACAAAAAACATAAATTATTATTTTGGTTGGAAAATATACAGTTTTGTTGTACCAAATATGCCATAATATATTGAATTAAATGGTTAATAAAAAAGATAATAAAAATAGAGTTATTATACTTTTTTTAAAGCAGAAAATAATTGGCATATTGAAAAGTCTATAAATACAAAGTATAATAAATGACAGACATCCTAATCACGCAACTGTCAACTTTAGTACTTAATAACTTTTCCTAATTGAGAGCGACAATTTTAACTTATAGATAATTCATGTTTTACGCACCAAAATAGTAAATTGTGAAGTTTTAGCCAAATTGGTGAGAAAGCTCCTCTCCTTCATAATTACCACTTAAATTACTAGAAATCAATTTATTACTATAAATCATGGTTAATAACAAATCGTTGGTATACTCACTTATTCTCATTTCGTCGACAACTGCAGATACAGGCAGCGACAAGGCTGAGAAATGATAGCAGGGCACCAACTGAGACAACCCAGTAACACCAAGCATCCTCCTCTTCAAGAAATGGTTGTAGCATATTATAAATTTCCCGTTGGGCGCGTTCTCGTGTTCTAAAACGGCCAAAATAAAAAACGATGCTGTCAGTCCATCGCATGTGACATAACCTTAATGCGACGTGGAACACATCCAGAAGCACTATACTATTAACCACACCATCTATCACATTGATTCGATTCGGCTGCTTTACGGTGATGTTTGTCACTTTCATGACCCACGTCTGTTTCTTCCAAGTTGCACTTTCTTCAGAATTTCTCTCTTCAAAAATTTATTATCTCTTTTCGTTAATTGGACATCTCCAGTCTGCAATAAAAATTTTGATACAAAACCCTTCAACCTCTAATTTTCCTGCGTTTATATATTATTATTTTTATATAATTTTTCCTATCTTTTATATACAATATATCTCATCACAATAAAATCAAATCACAGTAAAACAATATTGTAAGATAACACAATATAGCACAGCTAAAAGAAGTGTAGAGATCCATAAACGAATCGAGACAGTTAACGTCTACACATTGTATCGATATTCAGTGTAAAACATAAGTTTTTTGTTACCTCGTTATTAAGACATTTTTAACAAATTCCACAACAGCAATTCCACTCTCTTTACGGTCCTTCCTTATTATCTTTATTTTTGTCAAACTTTAGATGGACAAAGAATCAACGCTAATAGCGTTTTTCACTGGCAGAGCTGGTGCGCATTCAGTGCACATTAAAGCCGTCGTACACAAACCAACGTAAAGTGTATGTTTAATATAAACGGGTTAAATCATGAAATCGTCAATATTCTTTATTGCACTATTTGGCAAAATATGTACTGGGTATTTTATCAGTCGAAATATTTGCATTTTACTTTAAATATTAAAGATTAAATCAGTGTACAACGGCTTTAATGTGCACTGAGTGCGCACCAGTTCTGCCAGTGAAAAACGTTATAAGTCCGGGTCTATGTATGTACATATACATACATACAATAGGCATAGGCACAGATGCTTAGGGCCGGTCTACAATGGGTGATGTAAGTCGTAAGTCGTAAGAATTGGCCAATCATGCTGGGTCTACAATGCGATTCGCAAAGTCGTGAGTCGCAAGAATTGACCAATCACAGTCGAATTTGAGGAGAATAATCGACTGTGATTGGTCAATTCTTGCGACTCACGACTTTGCGACTCGCATTGTAGACCCATCTCAGACCCGATCTACAATAGATGTTTTAAGTCGTAAGTCGTAAGAATTGGCCAATCACAGTTCATTATTCTTCGACCGCAAGGAGAATAATGGACTGTGATTGGTCAATTCTTACGACTTACGACTTAGGCCCGGTCTACAATGGATGTCGTAACTGTCGTAAGTCGTGAGTCGTTTAGGCCCGGTCTACAATGGATGTCGTAACTGTCGTAAGTCGTGAGTCGTAAGAAATTGACCAATCAGACGAATTTGAGGAGAATAATCAACTAATGATTGGTTAATTTCTTACGACTCACGACTTACGACAGTTACGACATCCATTGTAGACCGGGCCTTACAACACTCATTGTAGATCGGGTCTACAGTTCATTATTCTTCGACCGTAAAGCAGGGCACACACACTTTTCGTAGAACGTAACAGTAAGGTTTCGACCAATCGTGTTGCTCGATTCTTAGGCCCGGTCTACAATCAGTCGTATGTCGGAGTCGGATGTCGCAACGTAGCCGATGGTCCAATGAGAGAATTTCTTCTTTGGAAACGAATTTTCCTCATTGGACCATCGGCTACGTTCCGACATCCGACTCCAACATACGACTGATTGTAGACCGGGCCTTACTTCTACGGTTACAGACGGCCGAATCGAGCAACGCGATTGGTCGAAACCTTACTATTACGTTCTACGAAAAGTGTGTGTGCCCTGCTTAATCCTTCTCTCTGAGGCCATTGCACGTAACAAAGTTTTAGGCTACGGTCAACTTGACGCTACAAATACTTTGAAGCGTTCTTCTTCTCCTTCTTTCTTCGTTGAAAGAAAGGAGAAGAGGAATTGCTTCGAAGCATTTGTAGCGTCAAGTTGACCGCAGCCTTAGGCTGAGTTTCCACTGAGCGCGTCATGCGTCGCGTTATCACAAGTTAACCAATCAAAACATCCCATTTTATTACATTACTTGTGACGGGATGTTTAGGGCTGCGGTCCACTTGACGCTACAAATGCTTCGAAGCAATTCCTTCAAATGGACCGCGATTGGTTAATGACAGACGACGCGACGCGTGACGCGCTCAGTGGAAACTCAGCCTTAGTTATAGGCTGCGTTTCGCTATTCACTCGCAGTACTGGCAGCACTGTAAATCCGTTCCAATATAAGTAAGTTGTCAAAGCGTTTTCGTGTTCATGTGACGTCATAGATTTTGTCGTCACTTCCTACTTTCATTACTGCGGCTCGCGAGGTGAGGCATTCGCAGTAAGAACATGGCGGCTATGGCGGCACCTTTGGAAGAATTGGTCCTTGTGGACCTGGAAAGCAACAACGAGAAATATACAGTAATCGTTAGTCACGAACAGTGATCGGCAAAAATTCTGTTTTTAGTAATGATATCGGCGGTTATTTTTAATTAATCAAAAATAAAAAATTTGAATGTTTTTAATTTTAATTAACAAAAAATTGGTAATTAATAAAATACTAAGCTCTAAATTTAAAATAATTATTAATTGATTAAAAATATAATACTCTATCTGAAAAATTAATAAATAATCAGAAATATATTGCTCATAATTTAAAAATTAGCCATTATATAAAATAAATTGTCAATTTTTAAAAAAATTACTCATTTAGAAAAAAATATTTATAATTTTTTAAAAAATTAGTAGTTTTTAAAAAGTAAATTATTTGAAAAATTAGTAGATAACACAGGCACACAAAAAAAAAAGTGTCTTGGCCGAGACACTACACTAGTGTATTCCCATGTACTTTTTCCCGCTGAATCCGAATCCGAAGTCAGATTGGCTAAAATTTATGAGATAACCACAAAAAAACAATTTTTTTCCCTTTAATTCGTGTTTTTGAGCATTTTTTTGTGGTTATCTCATAAATTTTAGCCAATCTGACAATTCTGACTTCGGATTAGGATTCAGCGGGAAAAAGTACATGGGAATACACTAGTGTAGTGTCTCGGCCAAGACACTTTTTTTTTGTGTGCCTGTGTAATTATTAGAAAATATATTACTAATTTTTTTAGAAAATTAGCATTTATTAATTTTGTAAAGTTTTTAGGAGTATATTAGTTACAGTAGAAAAGAAATGATGACGTCGTTAACCATACTGAATAATTTTTTCATACTGAAATTCGTGTTTTTTGGGAAAATTTGCAATTACTAGATTAACTATAAACGTGCTTTGCACGCTTCCCCCCCTCAACCCCTTCCCCCCCCAATATAACAATCATAATTTAATCATAATAATAATTATAAACAAATAATTGTGAATTTTATGTGTTCATATACGTATTTTTCTTATTTATTCAGATATTTTTTGATATAAATAATTTTTAACGTTTCTAACTTGACGTTGGTTACCTAGAAAAACTTAATAACTGAATCAAATGATCTCACTCTAGATAAAGCAACATATATAATTTTCGTTGATTAAACACATCTTTTCTTCAATCACACTAACTTTATCAAACATTTAAGGTTGAGAATTATTGTTTTTTCTTCACAAAATTATATTTTTTAATATAAATAAAGTTTAATTGTTTATTATCGACTTTCTTTGAATGTTTTTTCTGTTTTTTTTATTGCTTCTTTTAAAAACCTTATATGTACAAAAAAGGTTAAAATATAAAGTTTTAAAAATTCGCAAATATTTGAGTCCGCCATATTGGATTTATTTTTTGGAATTTTTAAAATTTGTTACAATATGCAAAATCTACGTCAACAATACCACATATATACAAAAAGGTCTTAAAAAATATTGATAATAAAGTACTTTTGAATCGGGGGATCACTTTTCGGGGGATCACATTGGATTTTTTTAATAAGGGATTACATTAATAAGAGATTTTCAATTTTCCACCGAGATGACTGGGAAGTACAAGTAGCGCTAGTAATACGCTTATGCTAAGCTATGCATTTCGTGTGCGATGGCTCTAATGCTAGCCACACACACTTTTCATAAAACGTTAACACGTTAACAGGTTTTGACCAGTCGCGTATATCCGTCCCCTTCGTCTTGCTCAGTATCTCTGATTGTAATATTGTCAGTTACCTCATGTTCATACTTGTTTTTGCCAAGACAACTTGTTTCAGAGTCAAAGATAAAAAATTATTTTTATTTAATTGTTAATTTTCTGAAAAATTAAAAAATATTTTTTTTAATTACTAATTTTTTGGAAAATTAAAAAATATTTGTTTTTTATTATTATTTTTTAGAAAATTAGAAATTATTTTTATTCAATTATTTATTTTTGAAAAATTAGTTATAATTCTTGATTTATTATTAAATTTTCTAAGAATTAAAAAATAATGTTAAACATTAATAATTTTTGTAGAAATAATCTTTTTTTAAAATTATTTACAAATTGTTAGGTAAATAAAAATAAGTTAAAAATTTTTTTTATTTTTTTGGCACTTAATATATTGTATTTTGGCTTATTAATGATTGCTTTGACATTTAATAAATAAATAATAAAAAATTTTTTTTGCCGATCACTGGTCACGAAGATGCGGAAAAAGCCCGAAAAGGTTACTAAATTAACATAATTAATATAATAATAAATAATTTCGATATTTTCATAAATCTGAAAACTGATTCTTTTTTATATATTTAGAATAGGTGCTCCTATCGTCGTGTTACATCGTGTCTAAGATAGGTTATATTTCTTTCTTATACATAACAACAGTCGCAGTACTGCGGATATCGTTCCGTTATTGCAGCGTTATATGCGGTAAAAGCAACAGAAGTAATTACGGAACGATCTTGCAGCTGTGCTCAATGACGTCACATCGTCAGTACTTACAGTGAATACAGAAACGCAGCCATAATCGCAAGGCCGTAAAGCCTTGTGTACACGATACTAGAAATCGGTCCGAGTTTCGGTTTAAGCCAATGAAACTGCTGCTTTTCTGTAAGAGCTGCAAGTTGATTGGCTTAAACCGAAACTCGGACCGATTTCTAGTATCGTGTACACAAGGCTTAAGAAAATAGACCAATCACACTCGATTATTCTTCAAGCGCGAGGAGAATAATCGACTGTGATTAGTCTATTTTCTTACGGCCTTACGATTATGACTAAAACTTTGTTACGTGCAATGGCCTTAAGTGTAAGAATAAGAGTAGGAGTAAGAAATAAAATTAATTTATTTCGCTTACGCCCTTACGCCAGCTCTCTTAAACCGAAAATATCTCTCTTATTCTAACTATGCCTACTCTTATGCTGGGTCTACAATGCGAGTCGCAAAGTCGTGAGTCGCATTGTAGACCCAGCATTACTCCTTACTCCACGCTTACTCCGTGTATTGTAGACGACGCTTAAGACGTCTGAGTAAAGGCCATTGCACGTAACAAAGTTTTAGCTTTAATCGTAAGGTCGTAAAAAAATAGACCAATCACACTTGACTATTCTTCAAGCGCGAGGAGAATAATCGACTGTGATTGGTCTATTTTCTTACAGCCTTACGATTATGACTAAAACTTTGTTACGTGCAATGGCCTTAAGAGCCAATAAGCACATAATATGGCATAGCGATATACGACGGTCGTAGTTCTCGACCTGACAAATCAGGATACGCCAAAGCTTGTGCGTTACTTACGTCCACGACTACGACTGTCATATGTGCTTTGGCCTTATGTTGGTTTTCCAGTGTAATAGGGTGTAGAGTAAGGGGCAATTTCACCAACCACGGTTAGCTTAACCGACGGTTAAAGTTAGCAGGATTGATAGAAAGCAGGGTGGATTCATTTCTATTGGTCAATCCTGCTAACTTTAACCGTCGGTTAAGCTAACCGTGGTTGGTGAAATTGGCTCTTAAGGCCATAAGCGAAATGGTTGAATCCCATTTCCTACGGTCTACTCAATTATTTTGCTTACGGCCTTATGCTGGGTCTACAATGCGAGTCGTGGGTCGTGGGTCGTAGGAAATTGACCAATCACATTCGAATTTGAAGAGAATAATCGACTGTGATTGGTCAATTTCTTGCGACTCGCGACTTGCGACTGCTTGCGACTCGCATTGTAGACCCCGCATTACTCTACGTCCTATTACACCGGAAAACCAGCTTACTCTGACGTCTTATAATCTTAATCCACTACTCCTGCTGCCATTGTAGACAACTCTACAATGAATTGATCAATCACAGTCGATTATTCTCCTCAAATTCGATTGTGATTGGTCCATTTCCTACGACTCACGATCCACGACTCGCATTGTAGACCCCGCATTAGGGTGCAAACCCATGCAGCGGAACGACGTACGTAGAAAATCGCGGAACGAGAGACTTGACCAATCACAAGCGTTTCGTGATTTTCAGCGACTTTCCGTGGTTTTTAGCGGACAGTTTTAATTTTCTTCGCGGAACTGTGCAATTCCATATGTGTATACATACACACAATAAAAATGATAAAATAAGAGTGATCAAACTGATCAAGAAATTGATAGGTAACTACCCAGTAAACAATTTGTCAGCAAATTGTAACCAATTTGACACCAAATACGCGCAAAACTTGTCGACAAATCCGGTGCGATCTGTGTCTGCAATACGCTTGTGTTTTGCTAGCAAAGCTTGTGTACATGACTTGATACCAAATTGACGCCAAATATCGAGCAAAACAGGGCAGCAAAAGTTCAACGGCAAATTTGCGCCATATTGTAAACAAGGCTTGCCAACAAAAGCTCGACAGCAAATTTGTGCCAAATTGCGAGCAAACTTTGACAAAAGAACTTGACGCCAAATTGACACCAAATACCGAGCAAAGCTTGCCAGCAATCTAACAGCAAATTGTTGACAAATTGCTATCAAAGTTTGTTGACAAAACCCGACGCCAAATTGATATCAAATATCAAACAAGATTTGAGAACAATACTTAACAGCAAATTGGCACCAAATACAGAGCAAATCTTGATGACACAGCTTGACGCCAAATTGCAGCAAGCCTTGTTACGTAGCCATTAATAAATACTAAAATATATTTTTTTAGGAAAAATTAAAAGCATTAAATTATAAAAAACATATAATTTTTTATTGATTTACAATAAATTATTTTATACATATGTTAAAAGAAATCTTTACATTTATAAAACATTATAAGACATTTATAAAATCTAACGGTGGCAATAAAATAATTAATTATATATTAATTACAGTAAATGTTATACAATGTGAATTTACTGACATATGCAAACATTTAACTTTGTCAACAGCACATACAATATTTGTAAACACTCGAGAATCTTATATAATGCCTGGAACACATACTCCGTGCGCAGATAATGCATTGGCCGGTATAAGAAGGATTTATAGAATCTTACTGAAAACACGAGTATAATTTCTATGAAAATGCATCTAAAACAATATTCTTATAAGCCTAATACTACTAACTTTCCTTTCTTTAATCATACAATAATAACTACCGTGCATATTTAAACAACTAGTTCAAACTTGAAACACGATTTATTATTTGCAAGAATGCAAAATTGAAATAAACAAATGTTCACAATGTGCATAGTTCGTCGATTACGATGGAATAATGCAGTACTGTTGTCAGAAAGAAATAACAAAAGAATAATATACATCATTTAGGTGCAAGCAACCGAAGTGAATTTTGTAGTGTTTGATGTAATAGAAATTAATATACAGCAGAAAAAAACTGTTCAAACAAAACTTTTAAACCGTTCAAACAAAACTTTTAAACTATTCAAACAAAACTTTAAACTTTTACAGATAAAAAAATACACGATATTTCATCAACAGTTCCAAGATTATTTTGAGAAATATTTTAATCAAAGAAAGAATATGTAAAATTTTTAATATTGCAAGAATATGATAGTTATAAAACTAAAGCATTTCCCTTGTATTTTAAATTGTTTTAAATTGTTTCTATTTCAAACTAATATTACAATTTTGCCTTAATCAGATTCAAACGGCAAGTAGAATGAAACATTTTATTACATAATATTACATATTCTTTATACTCTTATAACTCTTCTTTAAGACTATAAGAGTATAACTCTTTATACTCTTATAACTCTTTTTTATAACTCTTGTTTTCACGAAACATTTCGAATATTTTTTATTCTCATCACTATTCTCGCAGTTTTCAGAATTATCATCGTTGTCATCTGAATGAGCCTCGTTGTTGTTGCCGGTGTGTCTGTTAATGTTAAATATATCTCTATAATTATCGTTATTTTCGAAATCAAAGTGTTCAGAGTACTCAAAATGATCAGAATTATTAGAAAATTCAGAATGGTGAGGAAGTTCAGAATGATGAAAAAGTTAAGAATAATGAGAAAGTTCAGATTCTTTTTGATTATGAAGAAAATCTGGTATTACGGAACTTTGGCTTTTAACGGAAGCATGTGCTTGCTGAATATGCGACTGATCGAATTCAATTAAAGAATCTGTTGAATTGAGTTCTTCTACAACTTCACCATTCACTTTCTGCCTTTTAACTTTCTTAGAAAGCTTATGAAACGGTGTTTTTTGGCATGTTCTAAAATAAACTGCAAATAAATTTAAATGTTATGTTTACATAAAATACATAAATTTCAAAATATATACTATCTTTACTTTTTAAAAACATTTATTTTTTCAGATTTTCTACTGCACAATCACTATAACAAATAGAATGTTAATGGAAAAAAATATAACTAAATTAATTAAACTAACAGTACAAAATAAACTTATAGGATGGAAGGCTGGCTGATTTTCTCGAGTTATAAAAAGGTCATCAATTTAAATTTAAAAACAAAATCTCGTTTAATTAAACAAATTTTAAATACAATTAACGTTTTACGTTTCGACTTTATATACTTAGTCTTCTTCAGAAACCTGATACATAAGAGATAATACATAAAAAATAATTAAAAAATAAAAAGAAATAAAATTGCTACAGATAAAAAGGATAGAGAACAAAGCCGCATACTTTGGACTGACTTGCCAGAAATGTAGCTAAGATCTACACTATGACATAGTATAGACCTTAGCCACAATTAATGTATATACGAGTTGTCAAAAATAGAATGAAAAATAAGTCAAGTAATAAAATTGTTACTATTATCAATACTGTTGTTATTATTATCAAACGATATTATTTATTATTTGACAGTGTAAAATTGTAATGCATATATTAAAATTACATTAGGGCTAGAATATAAACCAGACCCACAAGAATGAGAGCAATTCCAAGATCTCAAGACGAGAATTAACCAGATCTTACAGGGCGGAATTAAGGAGTCTGGATTACTGATTGAAATCAAAGTAAGAAAAGAAAAGAAAAAAAAGAAAAGAAAAGAGAGGGGGGCCTCTGCTTTTGTCTACGAGATCAATTCTAGGGCTAGAATATAAACCAGAGCCACAAGAATGAGAGCAATTTCAGATCTTAAGACGAGAATTAACCTTGCAGAGCCCCTTGTACTACCACGCATAATGTAATAAAGAAGGTGTGTTCTTGCGCAGCCATATTTTTCAGCCAATGAACAGAGGTCCCAACCCTGCGCCATTTTCTCGCGCAAATTTTGAATACGACTAAGTTTAAACATATAAAGCAGACGTAAAAATAGAAAATAGACGTTCGCTAGCTACTGTGATGTAATATTATTATTTTTGAATATTATTATAGCTATTATATATTAACGTTTATTAAATTTTTGTAATTGTATAATTATTATTCTTATTTTAGATATGTTATAAGTAAACATTGAAAACACTATACGTTTACATTACTACAATAAATGGTTATAAAAATGTAATAAATAGTAAATAATTAATTGTAAGTAATAATAAATAAGTAAATAAATAAACGATAATAATGGAAACACATGAAATACACAATGTTTGCAATCGAATCCTTACATTTCGGTTTTTAATGATGGTAACAATTAATTCAATAATTCAGTAGAGCGTTGAATTTAAAACTAAAAAAAATTAACTTCTATTATTAAGTCCTGTTCGGAATAATTCCGTCCAACTATAAACCCGTGCTGATTGGGATCTTAATAATACTGAATGATGGAATGGTAAATAAGGAATCAATTAATTACGTTTTATGTAATTTTTTTATTTATAATTTTTGACATTTTTTTGTTGTATTTTCTCCGGTTGTTTTCAGCCATGATGGATTTATTAATGTTTCGTAAATGAATATACGTTCGCGTTCGTATGAGGCATAATAATGCTTTTTCCGGTATTATTATTGTACTCGCGATTTTTGCTATAATTATCGTAGCTAAATTTCTAAAAATCCACGGCCCTTTTTTAAAAAATGAACCATGATACTTTTGAAATTCGGCATTCATGACCCTAGCGACAGTCATTAGATCATCTGAAGGATGTATAATTTTGCCTTTAGATATCTGGTAAATCCAATCGTGTTTTGGATCGATTAAAAGCTCACTCGATGTTCCCAATGTGGGAAACTCGATGCGAAACCTAAATGCCACATATCCTGCAATGTATTTCAGACCCTCTTCTTCTATAACGTCTATAACTTTTATAAAATTATCCAGTTCGTCAACGAGATCTAATTCAGCTGAACTTGGACTGTAATTTACAGTGTTACATTCTAAAGAAAATAAATGTAAACATTGAAAAAACAAAATGAAATATTTTTTGACAAGTCTGAAATGTTCAAAAACTCATACCGCTCATACGATGCAAAATTTAAAGGAACAAACCTTCGCGTACATCATTAACGTTGCCTATAGGAAATTCCATATCGTCATTTTCAAAACATTTGTCAATTTCCTCAACAGGTAATTCCATGGATGTAAGGCAAGTTTCATCGGTAGTGTCTTGGATTTTGGTATTGCTACCTTCGGTGAATACATCTGTGGAATGCTTCCCCAAAATGTACCACCGCAGCCTGTACCTTATATCTATAGCTGCCGGATGATCATGAGCGGCTCCCATCGCTCGAATATATCCAAATAGATTTTCCAAGACGTCCTGACTCAATCTATTAGTCATAATATACGACACATCTGTATTAAAGCTCTTTAAATCATTGTAAAGATTTACCAATGATTTGTTTGATAACAGAATTCCTTTTTGAAAAGGAAGTAAACCAGTCTGTTTTTTCTTGGAATCATTGAATGCAAGTGTCATTATCGTCGATGAAACTTTCGTGATGATGGCATCTTGCCGTTCTAGATCGATACCATATGCGTTCAGGCCAGGATGAGTTCCAAATTTTTTATAGCTGTTAAAAACATCGAACCAGTCGTTAATTAATTGTAAAAACTCCGCTGTCGCGTGCCATTCCGCTCGATCCTCCATCAATGATTTTTTCATACACCACTTAATAGCTCGCGCGTTTGTGTTGGAAAAAATTTGAGTAGCAAGCTTCACATTGTGTCTCTGGGTCCCTTGTGCGTCTAGATGAAGCCTTGAGAGCCGATGAACTATTTTTAAGTCTGCGGAATTGAGGTACAGCAATCGTTCCAGAGCATCTTTTGAAATGTACTGACCGTCTACTGTAAAACCATGGTCTATAAAATGGTTTCGAAGAAGTTTAATAAGGTGTGGTGGATCTGCGAACACGTGCACTCGTAGGTTGGCATCACTTGGATGGAGGAAAAATGTTTTTCCTCCCTCGAAAATTGGATCAATATCCAAACACTTCAGCAGTCCTTGATTTTCCGGCCCTAGGTCACATGTCATTCCAACAACACGGTAACCGCTGTTGTACAATTTTCTCACAATATCGAAGAGAATTTCCGTCGTAACTTTCTGGTCAAATTGATAATATATGGGCTGCTTCCATTTGGAAAATAATCCTCTTGCAACGAAGACCTGGCACTTTTTATGCGGTCCAATCACACGCTCTTCTTTCCGTTCAATTGCTACACGATTAGCTAAATGAATTTCGTCAAAGCAGAGGACTGTTATTTTTTCCATATCAGTCATATTTTGTCCTTTAGACTTCATTACTTCAATGACATCATGTAGGACGCCCTCATTCACATTGAATGCTGCGACCCACTTTCTGAGGGTTGAGAGTGCCGGGAGCGGCAAGTTTTTCTTCTCTCTCAAATACCGGTAACCTTTCGGACTGACACTACGAAGAGAAATAGCTTCTGCAATGTCTTCTGCAGACCAGCGAGTTTTCTTTTGTTCAGGGTTCAGCAAAAGTTTAACTTGACCTGGACTAAATACTCTTCGAAGTAAATTTTGCATCTTGTTGCGCCATTTTCTTTCTGCCAACTTATTGCACCTCTTCAACTATTGGCGAAGATTGCGAATTTCCACAGTTAATGCATTCTTTAATGCAACGCAGTTAATGTCTGAACACGATGGCGTATCCTTCGCATTTGGCATCACTGAAACGGAAAATAAAAATAAAGTACATAATGTTGGAACTGTACATTGCAATGTATTATTAAAACACAAATTGTCATATGAGAAAATAAAAGTTTGAACTTAATATCTTAGCCTTCAATATGACATAAGATACTGAAATGTGTACACAAGAAGGCATAAACTAAAAGTTTCACTCCAAATTGAATGTTTGCAGAAAATTACATTTTTGAAGGAATAACCTCCAGAGAACATAATTAATTTTGTTAATCAACAATGTCTTCATTTCACGCGCAAGCACTTTGAGAGCTTTTAGTGATATACCAATTCACAGTTTAAACATGCGAAATTATACACAGAAAGAAAGAAACACAAATGAGTCCTATTTTACACAGAACTGTGTACTGTTTGTCCGAGTCCGACCGATGTCGGACGATGTACGTAACTCTCATTATAAGCTTTGTAATTAAGTTTTATTATGGCTACTTAAAAAAAGTTTTAGGTCTTAAATAAATCATCGATAAAGAATATGCACGCATAAAAGTTCTTTCTCGATTATTTATTTCAGACCTAAAAATTTTTTCAAGTAACAATAATCAAACTGTTCATTACAAAGCTTTTAATACACATAAAAGTTCTATATCGAAGCAGAAATGTAGTAAAAGTTTCTTCGTACAAAAAATGTAGGTCTCAAATTTACTGTCGGTGACTAACATATGTACATTTTTATCAATTAAAGAGCTAATACATTTTAGTCACCGCTAGTGAATTTCAGACCTACAATTTTTTGTACGAAGAAAGTTGTATTGTAATTCTATTTCGATAAAGAACTTTTATGTGTACATATTTTTTATCGATGATTTATTTGAGAGCCAACTTTTCTTTAGGTAGCAATAATGAAATTCTAAATTACGATACTTTTAACAATAATAATAATAAAGTTTTAGGTCTCAAATAAATCATCGATAAAGAATTTGAATACATAACAAGTTCTTTATCGAAGGCAGAAATGCAGTAAAACTTTGTTCATAACAAAAATTCAGGTATGACATTCACTATCGGTAACTAAAGTCATTACATTTGTAATATAACTGTAACATTTCTTACCAATGTTGTTCATACGACACTGGTTTCCAAATTGAAAAAAATTAAAAAATATTAAAAAATAATACTTTATACGTACGAATAGAACCAGTGATACTGGTGGACGTGGCAGCAGATGTTGATGCAGCTGGTTCTATGCTGGAACTCATTTCGTTGAACTCGCCAATCATCTGGTCAGATGCTGAAAAATAATTGTAATAAGTCGTTATGTCATAGATGTAATTGTTAAATAAACAATCTCCATTAAATTACTGGGAATTTTGCATAATAAATATACCTACCGGAGATATCAAGTGTTGACGTCACTGGATCTTCACAGGTCACTGTAGCTTCTGATATCTGGTCAGCCACTGAAATATTTATTGAAATATTAATTTTCAACCCAAAGCTAAATATTTCTTAATCGCATACAGTGTATACAATATAACACACAGTTGAATTAACTAATAATAAACTTACAATTACTAATAGGAGCACTGATACGTGTGGACGTCTCTGCGGATGTTGCAATAACATTTACAACGGGGCTCAATTCACAGACTTCATGAAGCATCTGCTGGAAGTCTGAAAAATAATTGTAATAATAAGAAAATAATAACATAATAAAGAAGTGAAGAGAAATTATTAAATATTAAATAATAATTAAAAAATTACTTCTAATAGAAGCTAAGCAGAGAATTTTATTATTTATTATTTTATTATTTTATTTTATTTTTTTATTCAATATAAAATTATCTTATGATAAATTCTTTATATACAAATTTTCCTTGTTTACTGTACAGACTTTCAAAAGCCATCGATCCATTATAAATAAATAAATAAATAAAATATATGGACATGCTGTTACAGATTATGAATATCTTAAATGAAATACATATTACCATCATTCCCTGGAAATGCAAAGGGTACAGCATCTGGGTTGAGGGGCCTAGAATTCCTTGGTGTTCCTGCTAACTCGTCTACGAAGGACACCTTCCTGTAGCATGACTCATTAAAATGAGCTGAGCACACACGAGCTGCATCAATAAATTTCATAATTAATTAATTATTAACTATTAATTGAAACGTGCATTAAAAACATGACATTATCGACAATTCTGAGGAGCTGTTGAACGCCAAAGTGATCAACTATACGAATCATAAAAAAGTGCCTCGATATTATTGTTATTAAATTAATGTTTCAGTAGTTAAAATTTTTGTAATTTTGCTGATAGTAATTTTACTTATGTTTGAGATGTATTTCAAGTAAATTTATGTCGAAAAATATACAAATATAAACACATGAATTTCCGGCCCTACACGGATGAGCCACCTTAAGAACAATAAAATTATCTTGTAAGTAAATTGTATTAACATTAGTGTACATACCATTTTTCTCCTTAATTTCCCCTATTCTCCTTCCACACGCCATTATCCACTTTTCACAGAGCTCCCTTTTTTTTGGAAAAGAAAAAAATCGGTAGTTCTCTTTTCCAGAACGGTTTGTGCACCATTTCATGGCACACAGCGGCATTGTCATTAAATTTGTTTAAAATTTCACTTCTAAACACTGAATCACAAACAAACTAATGTAAACACTCGGGAACCTAACCTCGTCACACACTACTTCGCTCTACATATACAGACACTACTCACACACATATAAATCAAATATGGCCGAAAGTTGAGACCTGCGCAGATTGTGACGAAAAATAGACCAGGATAGGGACACACCTTCTTTATTACATCATGCTACCACGATCAATGTCGATCTTCCAATATGGCGTCCCAAATGAGAATATCGGAAGGGCCCTGCTCGCTGGACTGGACTCCTCGCCTCAACCTCCCTCAAGCTCTCCTTTTCCTGGCGGTGAGCTCTCCTTGGGAAGTCGAATCTCGCTCGGTTGGTCTCCAGAATACGTGCCGCTTAGCTCAATCAGTTACGAAAGAAGGAATTAAAACGTACTCGTCTCGTCCGAAGAAACGCAGCAAGAGCGGCCATGACACTGAACAAGAGCGAGGAAGGAGGTGGGAGCGCGTTGAAAGTGGCGACTCACGTGTCGCGCCATCTGAATGAAACGCCCTAAACATCGCTTGGTATTTGGCGTCAATTTGTTCTTAAGTTTTGTTACCAAAATTTGCTCAATATTTGGCATCAATTTGGCGTTAGGTTTAGTCAACAAACTTTAACAGCAATTTGGTGCCAATTTGTTATCAGGTAGTTGCTAAGCTTTGCTCGGTATTTGGCGTCAATTTGTTCTCAAGCTTTGTCACCAAAATTTGCTCAATATTTGGCATTAATTTGGTGTTAGGTTTTGTCAACTAATTTTAGCGGCAATTTGATGCCAATTTGTTATCAGGTACTACTAAGCTTTGCTCGATATTTGGTATCAATTTGGCGTCAATTGTGTACGCATGTTTTGATACGTATTTGCTAGCAGTTTGTCGACAACATTTGATAAAACAAATTTTGATGCAAATTTGTACCATTTCTGAAACCAAAATTTGTAGCAAGTATTTGGCATTATTTGTTCGAACAGATTTGGCTATCTGGGTATCTTCGTGTCATAACTTCATAATACGGTAACCTATTAACAGTAGAGTCCTATAAAGAGAGAAGCGACATTGAACCCCCACTACAGAATTCGCATCCCCACCATCACCTCCAGCACCGCCATATTGGGATCGCTCCATGTCATCAAACACCAAACTCCATTTAATATATATAAACATACTCCGTCAGCGTGAGGTTAAGATGTTCGATACACATGTTTAAATACATGTTGCAGTTTTATTCTCTTTATGTTTTTTATTGAATAAATGTGGTGATTGAATGATAACACAGGCACACAAAAAAAGTGTTTTGGCCGAGACACTACACTAGTGTATTCCCATGTACTTTTTCCCGCTGAATCCGAATCCGAAGTCAGAATTGTCAGATTGGCTAAAATTTATGAGATAACCACAAAAAAATGCTCAAAAACACGAATTAAAGGGGAAAAATATTGTTTTTTTGTGGTTATCTCATAAATTTTAGCCAATCTGACAATTCTGACTTCGGATTCGGATTCAGCGGGAAAAAGTACATGGGAATACACTAGTGTAGTGTCTCGGCCAAGACACTTTTTTTTTGTGTGCCTGTGTAATTGATGGTGAAAATTGAAAATGTCATGCAAAGAGGTAAATGATAGACGTATTGTATATATATACAATCGATTCTCATTTTATTGAATGCATTATTCCAATAAGATTATAATGTATTTGAACATTACTATTTTTCTATTTTGTTAGGAAGTGAGTGCTTCCCAAATATACAATGATGACGAATGGAAGCATTACATTGATCAGGTTAGTTTAGTTGTCCTTTTAACCCTCCGCAGACTAACCTGCGGAGAGTTAGTCATATTGACTAAGGCCCAGTTTCACAAGTGTCGGTTAAATTTTAATCTTAGATTAACTCACTCTTCGTCTGCTTCTAACGTCCCCCTTAGAAAGAGACGAAGAGTGAGTTAATCTAAGATTAAAAGTTAACCGACACTTGTGAAACTGTGCCTTAGGCACTCTTCGTCTCTTTCTAAGAGGGACGTTAGAAGGAGACGAAGAGTGAGTTAATCTAAAGTTAAAAATTAACCGACACTTGTGAAAGTGGGCGTAAGTAGTGAAAAAATAGGGTAATACTTAAGGAGAGCTCCTTCCTCACCGATTTCGCTGAATTTAGGCTTAATCGACGCGTTTTTGCACAAAACGAACGAATCTGGCAGAAAAAAGTCCCGCTCTGCCCCGCGAAGCGAGATATTAACTGTTAAAGTTGACGACTATCAGAGGTTATGAAACCTGTTATACCGACGCTATGTAGCGACTGGTTTTGCACTTGTTTGAAACATACATTGTTTTTTTTACATATTTTTTGCTGGATTTTTTTTCATAATGTGTTTTTTGGCATCGAAATATGCGATTACTTGTATCAATTATTAATTTATCACCACATTTTGAACACTGTATTTCTTTATTTATTAAATAAGGCTCGATATATCCATTAATAATCATATTACACATAAATATGTACTTTTCATATATCAACTATATTCTCTGCTTTAACAATTTTATTTCTGTTTCGTTAACTTCAACGCTTAATATCTGTAACAGAAATAATTTTTGTTCCAAAATATTCTCTGTTGCTTTGATACAAGTAATCTCATATTTCGATGCCGAAAAACACATTATGAAAAAAAATCCAGCAAAAAATATGTAAAAAAAACAATGTATGTTTCAAACAAGTGTAAAACCAGTCGCTACATAGCGTTGGTATGACAGGTTTCATAACCTGATAGTCGTCAACTTTAACAGTTAATATCTCGCTTCGCGGGGCAGAGCGGGACTTTTTTCTGCCAGATTCGTTCGTTTTGTGCAAAAACGTGTCGATTAAGCCTAAATTCACCGAAATCGGTGAGAAAGGAGCTCTCCTTAAGTATTACCAAAAATAGGTTAGTCTGCGGAGGATTAATTATTTTATATTTCATTTGTGTACGTATATGTGTGTATTAAATAGTGCCTTCTACTGCATGGTTTTTTAAATATAGCAATTTTTTCTTACAGTACACAATTGATGAGACTTCACAAATTTCTATAAATCAATCTAATTCCGAAACTCCTTGTGATACTGCAAATAATAAATTGCTCATCGATCAACTAAAAGCTCAAAATGATGAAGTCTCACAAAAAATCATCCATCTGGAACGTGAGCATGATGCAAATCTAAATAAACTGATGGTGATGCTTTCTGCTATTGAACAAATGGAGAGTAAGATGTATTGTACGAAGCGACTATTCATGAAAGTTACAAGTTCAAGCGGACGACGATGGAAAAAGTATTATGCCAGAGTACAAAAGAAGAAAAATTTGTGATTTTTAATGAAAATCGAGATTTTTATTGCTAATATTGCATCATATACAAGAAGTTTTATACAGTATTTTTAACATTCTTAAGTTTTATATCAAGTAGAATCACAATTGAGAATCACAATTATGAATTTGTAAAAAAATATATATATCGCGTACGCGATATTTATCGCGATATCTATCGATATCTATCTATTAATCGCGTACATTTTTATTTTATACCTCTTTCTTAAAAAAAATCTTTATTAATATTTTACTTTAACATAACAGAAGTTTTAAATGTAAATACTCCTCGCAAGAAATAAAAACTTAAATTTTCACAACTGCAGAAATTCCTCGATTATTATAACTATTTAAGAATAAATACATATTGACCATGTTGCAGTTGACCATAGCCATATCTGATTTGTCAATTACATGTAGATCGTATGTTGATTCTCAATAAATCTAATAAGATATATAATAAAATTATTTTTTTAATGAAAAGGTCTTTATATATGATATAACTAATTAAGCAATCTAATTAAACAATAATCTAATTAAGTAATTGAGATTGGCTATGTCTAATTGCAACGTAGTCAAACGGGACGATAACATACAGGGTGTATCAGAATGTTTGGTACTTTTTTCATATTTAGATAGAGCGAGCCAAACTGAGTCGAAAAGTCATGTACCATTTTGCAATTTTCGCAATAGTTGATGAGTTATTAATGATTAAAAATCGCCGTATTGGCCCTGCCCACCGCCAAATCCAAGCGCGCGGCGAGATGCGGCCGCCCCGGCGACAAGATCGTCAAGTCTTCTCCCAGAGAGTATTCATTATGTACATGGCTCTGTATTCCACGTTATTCAGACCGAATGGTGAGTTTCCTAAGGAATCTTTTTAATATCTCAACATTAATTGAACAAATTTACAGATATGGATCAATTGGTCTATGTTTCTGATACTTTTAATCAGTAAACTCACCATACGGTACGGAGAACGTGTAACTTAATTTCTGTAACTGCCGCTGAAGATGGCTCAAAACTGAGCCGAAACGTACGGATCGATGTAATGTATCAAAACGACGAATAAATCAGTTATTTCTGATATTACGCACTGTGATCTGCGTCTGACCCTCATAGCCTTGACTTCTCCTATTTTAATCTCGAGGGTCCTCATATTACTTTATTTATTATTTTGACTTTTCTTTAATAAAATTTTATTATGTTCTTTGAAGGAGTATAAATTCTTCTTTCGAGTACATGATAAAGACTCTTTCTAAAATTTGTACATTTTAAGACTATTATCAAGAAAATATTCTTTCTTAAAGACAACCGTTACTTACTAACAGAAAAAAAGTAAATTGAGTAATCGCTTTTTTAAGCAGTACAATTGATATTTTACTGTGTATGCATGTACACACGTATGTACATAAGTACGCACAAAAAATTTTTCTATGTTGTTAGAAAATTTTATTTCTATTTAAAAAAGGCGAGAAACTATCATCGCTCAGGACGGGGGCCCGGCGTTACGCGCCGCTCGTGCCGCTTGAAGTAAACAACTGCCCGCGCGCCGACCGCGAAGCGGCCGCATCTCGCCGCGCGCTTGGATTTGGCGGTGGGCCGGGCCAATACGGCGATTTTTAATCATTAATAACTCATCAACTATTGCGAAAATTGCAAAATGGTACATGACTTTTCGACTCAGTTTGGCTCGCTCTATCTAAATATGAAAAAAGTACCAAACATTCTGATACACCCTGTATACTATACGTAACATTAGATAAACAAAACATTTTTAACATTCTTAGTTTCATAATATCACAATATGTAGAATCACAATTAAGAGTTAAAATTTGTACTTCTGATATAAAATCTACACATCTACTTTTGATATGAATTAAGGCACATTAAAAAGAAATGACTTTACCTTTTAAAAACGGTCAACAACCATATGCATATCTATTGTTTTACTACTATGTGTGCGGCTTTTATTTTCCTTCTCTAGATATTCTTTACGTTGAATATTAAACATTCTAAATCGCATACGGAAAAATCTGGTCAAAATCTTTGCTGTAATATTGTGCATTGTGGAATATTGGTACCTTCCCAAACATATAATAGCTTCTCAACAATAAAATCAATAATCTTAATATTTTCTACTTTTTCAAACGCGTCTCTCAGTTCCTGAAATGTAATTTCAGCTTTCATAATGGCTTTAAAACAGGAATCTGATACCCTGCACAAGCTGCTGTCTCCATAGCTTCGAAAATCCACAACAATTGAAAATGGATGAGAATCTGTATCCTGCCACAGAACGGATTTGTAACATGTGTCACATACTTTCATTGTTTTTTTGACAGACTTTACAACTGCTCCAGCGATGTCATATATAATAGGCCATTCCCAAATATCAATAAGATTCATGTAATTATCTTGTAATTCTGGAACATAAATGGCAGCACCTTCCATAAAAGCATCCACTTCTCCTGCTTTTTCTCTAGCTGCTGCTATTTCCTTTGATGATTTTAAAAAATCCAACTTGACTTGCTCAAAATTATCTTCTTTCACATCATTATTATAACTTGTAATTTTCGAGTATGAGCAAACTTGAGTGATTGTAATAACTTTCAAGTTTTGTTTAACATGAAGAGGATTTGGAATAGGTTGCCTAAATCGTATAAGAGAAAATAAATTTTCGAGGCAATCTTGTGTGTGTGAATCGACCTGTTAGTAAAAATTTGTATCCCTTTTCATTTAAAAAATATTCTTGCAACTCAAGAATGCTTTCTGTTGTCATTATTACTCCAGATTGTTTTGGCTTCCAGTGTCCCTTTCTTCCTATTAACATGGAACGAAACACTTGCTGAGTCTTCTTTAGATGAGCAATGGCTTTATTATATGCCTCAATATTAGATTTACTAAGAGCCATGATACGAGATCTATTTGTCATTATGTTAAACCAACGATTTACAAGATTGATAAAAAAGCTGTAGTTTTAAATGAATTATTATTTGTATAATCAGCATAAACTTTTAATGCTGTTTCTGTTCTTCTGTTTAAAACTGAACTAGCGGTAGACACTTTCATTTTGTTATAGTGATTTTTGCAGTATAAATTAGTATCTTTAAGTCTGTAAGCTATTTTCATTTCATGGTTGCTCTCATGATGAAGTAATGTTTTAATATGTTGAATATCTACTAAAGAATTAGATAAATTTTCAGTGGCACAGATATCTGCAGATAAACGAATAGTTTTATTACTTTGTAACATATTTTTAATATTCTTAAACAGATATGTACTGGATTGGGAATAAAATATAATTTGTTCGTTGGCCTAACAGGATGCATAATGCTTGCTTTTACATTTTCTCTGATACATCCAACTCCGAATGCATTCCACATGGCTTTGTTGTCACTGCCCATATCGCTGATCACTGCGTTGACACGCAGACCAATATTGTCTGCCTTTTCAATTAAAGTGAGGATGATTTTCTTCAGTGCATTTCCCGTAGCATTTACATCTTGTGCTTTGCATTCGGAATCTGTCGTACCGGTAAAATAATAAGCAACAGTGATCTTCCATCGACGAGTAATTCCTGCCAGTAAAATGACTAAAACTTTTGTTGCAATTCCTGAGTGTGTAGGAAAAGTGCAGAATCCAATCATTCTTTGTATTGATGAATCAAATACTTCACCAGGTTTTATTGCCATTTCATCAAGAACCATCACACATTTTCTTTCTTTTGTGACCATGCCAGGTACTTCAGATTTTAGCATGTCGAACACTTCAAGTAGAATACCACTGTTAAATTTTAAATGATATAACTGTTTCTGCAGTGTTCGAATGCTAGGATAAATAGGAAGGTGCTTAACAAAATCGGTATAACCCTGTGTTCCTCATTTCATTTTAAAGACAAGAGCATCTTTTATAGTAGCTGAGCTCCATGCACTTCAATCCATTATTTGATTTTCTTCTTAAAGCTTCTATTTGATCTGGATACAGCTTCTTGCGAAGAATAGTATAAATCTTGTTTTTATTTTCTTTCAAGCGTTTTACTTGTTTGTAATAAGCTGCATACTTGCGTTTAGTGTCAAAATACATTTTATAAACTTTCTCGGTACTTTTTTTGATAATATCATGCTGCTTTTCAAAGGTTTCAATTCTCTTATGTTTCTCAACTATCTCTTTTTTTAATGCTTCAATGATTGTTACAAAATTATCAGCAGAAACAGAAATATTATCACATTGAAATGTATTTGTTTGAGTGCTGACATCATGGTGGAAGAACACAGGTGTCCTCATACTCGTGACGAATTTCATACGGTTCTGCGCAGATGCCAGATGTAGCCATTTTTAAGTGGCAGTTTCAAAACATTTAAGGTTGTACCAAGTGACTTTGTGAAATATCATGAGTACGTGTTCAATAAAAACGTGTAAAAACGATTCTCGAAAGAATTAAAAAAATATTCTTTTTTTCGATTTCCGAAAAAAAATAAAGCTGTGTTATTAAAATGGGAAGCAGCTTGTGGAAAAGAAAATGTCAATATAAAAAACGGTATGTATAAAATCAATTACATTCTTGCTTAATAAACGGTATGTATGAAATCAAATACATTCTTGCTTAATTGTGAGGATAGATTTGAAACTCATGTACTTACTCATGCAATAAAAATAATTTATTCTATATATATGAAGGACGCATCTGTTCTGCTCATTTTGATGCAGCTGTATACAAAGAAACTTCGTGGATGCAACCGTATAACTTAGACCATACAACGGCAAAAAAACGTACATTGAAACCTGATGCAGTCCCCACGCAAAATTTAGGCTCATCAACTAGCGAAAGTGTACAAGCATCTTCTTCAGTAGTAAAGGGTGTGTATTATTATTATATATGGTTTTCTGACTTCAAATCTAATTTCTAATTAAGCTTACACAATATATTAATAATTTGTTTATCTTTTCAGACCTTGATGTATCTACGATAATGCCAGATGCAATCCCTGCTGCGATGGATGTAATACCACGGTCTTACATACAGGTCTGGAAACTTGTAGGGTGGGGAGTGACTCAGATAGTGAGGCAAAATGGCGAACCTAGGGGTGAGCCAATCAAATTAGGCCGCGGTCCGATGCATGTTCAAAGCGCTATTGGCGTTATTCTATCCTTGTTTATGCCTAATGAATGATAAAGATAGAATGATGCCAATAGCGCTCAGTGTGAATCGGACCGCGGTGTTAGGCAGGTCAAAACCATATATATAATCCAAACAGCTGTGCAATCCCGGTAAAAAATTTTTCATATAAAATTATGTATAATTATATAGAATTATATAACACAGAATATGACAGGGCTATTAGGGTCGAACGCAGATTTTGGTGCGTGATGTCAATCAGTAGATTTATTCATCTAAATACATTAGTCCGAACGTTTCGGCTCCATTCGAGCCATCCTCAGCAATAACAATCATGTGTCACGCGTTCAAACTGCCATATGGTAAGTTTACCGATTAAATTGTCGGAAACATCGACCAAATGATCGATATCTGAAAATTGACTAGATATTAGAGTCAAGTAATAAAAACCGAAACTTCAGCAACTCACCAAAGGGCCGAACAACGCGGAAAATAAAACGGTGTATAAGCAGAATAACTCGCGAGGAGACTCAACAGTCTCATCGACACGCCAAACAACGATGAAATGACAATCTCTCAAAGGAGAAGCGTGTCAACAGTCTAAACAGTGTCGCGGATAATACATAGTGTGTAGAGTCGATGAGAAAAATAATAGAATAAATATAACCAATCGCAAGGCAGGATCTCGCCGCGTCACCAAGTTATTATATCTACAGATAATAAAAAGTACATAGGTGTAACTTATAATTTATTTAAGACCTCTATATATGCGTGGTGTAAAAATTCGGTATCATTTTGTGAATTAATCCCGTTTTTTTGTAGCTTAATGTGAGTCATCTCAGAGACCAATCTTCTAGAGAGATATCTTTCACTATCTAAAATTTTGACATTCTCCCAATCAAATTCATGATCAAATTCATTCTGTGATCAGTAATAACTGATTGAGTCGTGGTGTTCCTGTGAATGTGGTTACGGTGTTCTGAGATTCTCGTTCTCAATTGCCTCTTCGTCTGGCCTACATACGACGCGTCACAATTTTTACAGGAAATTTTGTAAACCACATTCTTATTAGATTGACTTGGGAGAATGTCTTTTTGTACTTTGATAAATTTCTGAAGTTTGTTTAGACTATAGAAAGACAGGTTGACATTTATGTCCTTCACAACCCTTCTAAACTCTTCAGAAATACCCGGAACATATGGGACAGTAAACCAATTCCGACGATCCTCTTCACTCGTGGAAGAGGGTACATTTTGTTTACGAGTACATTTGTAAAGTAGTGATTTTATTCGCGTGTTAATGGTATCATAGATAAAAGCCACAGGATAGTCATTATCCAGAAGAACATCTATAATGAGCTTAATGTTCTTAGCATGGTATTTTGGATGAGAGAGTAAAAAGGCTCTATCAACCATACACATGATCGTGCCTCTTTTTTGAGAGATAGGGTGCTGCGACAAGAAGTTAAGGTAACGGCCAGAAAACGTTGGTTTGTGATACCAGTCAAATTCTATTATGTTTTCATTATTAATGATTGTCAAATCTAAAAAATTCAACCTATCGCCCCCTACCTCAATAGTGAACTGAAGTCTGGGATGATAAGAATTAAAAAGTTTCAAAATAGTGTCAAGAGCGTAAAAAGGCACGGCCATGGCTATCCCATAGAGCACAAAATGTTTTTAAAATATTTTTTAAATATTTTTTAGGAAGATTAAAATAATTCACAAAAATATTTTTTGAATGTTTCTATGTCCGCCAGATCATGTCAGAAAAATATTTTCAAAAATATTTTTATAAGATTGCAAATAAATATATTTAATAATATTTGTAAAATCTTTTAGAAATATTACTTCAAAAAATAAAATATGTTTAACCCAATAAGTAATAATTGTGTTTCATGTTTGAAAGATTTTTTTAATATCTGTAAAGTATAGGTACATCTTTTTTTTTATATATTTGAAAAATATACATATCTATCTTGTGAATGCCATGATTTTGCTTCGCCAGAGACCTGCTTATATTAGCCCTCAACTGAAATTTACTTACGAGTTAGTCTTACCATTATGCGCCGCCTAGCAGCGTCGTTCCAAACTAGCACGGAAAGATGCGCTATCATGCATCTTTTAATTAAGAATATTTCATAATATTTCAAAAATATTTGAAAAAAGATTTTAGAACCAATAATAGATTTAAAATATTTTTAAATATTTTGGAACAAGATTATAAAACAATAAATATGTTGATTTAAATTAATATTTCAAAAATATATTTCAAATATTTAAGAAAATATTTCCTGGGTGATAAAGAAGAACATTTTTATAAATATTTTTAAAAGATTCTCAAAATATTCTTAAAAATGTTATCACAAAAGGTTTTTTAACTTTTTTAAAATATTCCTAAAACCATTTTAAAATATTTCTTGCAATATTTGGTCGATGTTTCCGACAATTTAATCGGTAAACTTACCATATGGCAGTTTGAACGCGTGACACATGATTGTTATTGCTGAGGATGGCTCGAATGGAGCCGAAACGTTCGGACTAATGTATTTAGATGAATAAATCTACTGATTGACATCACGCACCAAAATCTGCGTTCGACCCTAATAGCCCTGTCATATTCTGTGTTAAATTTTTGAGGGTCTACTACTAATTGATAGAATTATATATAATTATATAAAATTATATATCAAATATGTCCATATATTATATAATTTTATATAATTCTATATAATTCTATATAATTACATATATATACATAATTTTATATTAAAAATTTTTTTACCGGGAAGATGTAAAAAAGGAATATTTAGAAAGGAGTACATACAGGAAAGTAACAGACGCATATATACATATATACATATTGATATATACATATATACATATTGATATATAATTTTATATAATTCTATATAATTCTATATAATTATACATAATTTTATATGAAAAATTTTTTACCGGGAACGATGTTGCACAGTTTTTTACCTTATGCAAATGCGAAAATGCAATCGACAAAACTGTTCATATAATTCACACTTACATCAATGAGAATTTTTCCATCTGGACTACGCTTCTCTAATTTTCGCACGATGCACGTCGGCTCAAAATGACGCTCACACACGTGTTGCGACGATTTCAATACTGCAATGCCTGGAATTGCAGATTCCCATTTTTTACGCAATTCTTCGTTTTGAGGCACTTTAAAAACGGAACATTTTTCTGTATTGTCCTTAAATTTCTTCCAGCAATTCGGCACAATGCACGCTTTTGGCATTGTATTTACAATTTATGTTAACAATTTAAACAATTGTTAACAATTTTTTATTATTTACAATTTATGTTAACAATTTTCACTGATTTTGATTTTTGACGCACACAAGATTACCACCATTTGAACATGGTCACGGTCGGCTCAGTTTCCCGTCCGTCCGATAGGTTCGCTGCAATACTGGGGTCTACGTGCCTCACTAACGTGACACCCCCCACCACTTAAAAACACAGGAGTTTCCAGACCTGTATGTAAGACCGTGTGTAATACTGTCTGAAGACCAGATGGAGGCTTCAACTTCAGGACATTCATTAAATTTTGGTAAGAATTTACTTTTAAGAGAGGATTCTAGTATAACCGGGTGAAAAATGATGATTAAAATAAATATTGCGGGTACATATATGCCATGTGTATATAGCCGCGAGCCCGAAAAAATCCGCTCTCCAGCCGGTCACCCAACTGAGTAGTAACCTGCGCCTACGTGTTTGACTTTAACAAAAGTTTCGCTCGACAAGCAATAGCTAAATAATATCAAACGGCCAATTTCGAGCTAATACCAGATGTTAGAAAAAAAAAATATTTAATACATTCAATAATCGTATACAGACTTGTTTACGTTTCGTGCCTTACTTGGCCTTCTTCAGAACAATAAAAAAATATAAAGAAAAACGCATTACAATATATCGCATTATTCTACGAACAAAACGAATCAATTCGATCCAACGCCACAATTTACATTAATCCGGTCTCACCCAAGTAATTGGACAATTAGTCATATTGAAGTCAGAAGTATGTTGTCAATTAATCGTCAATCTACACGCAGAATCGGTCGTTTCCTTCGCTGCATGACACTTATGCGTCCATGAAACCCGTATAGATGTGAGATCCTTTGTCGCCAGACCATCTTAGTGGCAACTATATCAAAGTTAAAACTTACATAGGACCAAAACGAAAATTTGATTAAAAACGAGTTTAGCCTTAAAAACGGACTCACATAAGCGGTCGATGAAACAAGGAACTAGGGTGAATTCCTTCCATCGTCTCACAAAGCGTGTGTTCGTCGCGAAGGATAACAGACGACTGAGACAATACCCGCATCGCAAGGGCACAATAACCAATGATCATTGTTATTAACAGAACGTTTAAGACAACCGATTCAAGATATCAAAATAGGCATCGTTTAGTAGTTCCGTGTCCTTATTTAAATTTATACCATTAGTTTGTTCTTAATATATATCATTTCTGCGGTTAATCTCTTTTTGTAATTATGCTCAATTTCTAAGATGCGTGCATTTTCCCAGTCAAATGAATGATTGAATTTTGTGGTATGTTCTGATACAACAGAATGTTTGGACTCGTCTAATCTTATATTGCTTTTATGTTCTTTTAATCTGGTTTGTAATTGCCTCTTAGTCTGACCGACGTAAGAGGCATCACAATTTTTACAACAGATTTTGTAAATTACGTCATTCTTGGAAAAATGGGCGTTCTTATCCTTATGGACCTTAATGATGCTACCAAGATTGTTAAGAGTGCGGTATCCCACAGAATTTTCAGATTTATCGACTGCTGAGGCGATGATTTCCGAAGTATGTTTTAAATACGGCATAACATAAAACTTTTTGTTTGCTGTGCACATTCGGATCATTACCCGTATTATTATTCTTTATGGACTGAAGTTTCCTCAGTCTTTTATTAATATGCAAGAATATTAGATCGATGGGATATCCATTTCCAAGCAATACATTGATGACAAAATTTAAATTTTTATTATAAAAGCTGGGATGTGATAACCTGATTGATCTGTCCACTAGGCTGTAGATTGTTCCTATTTTGTGTTGAATAGGATGATTCGAAAGGAAGGACAATAGCCTACCAGAAAAAGTTTGTTTGTGGAACCAATCTTTATAATCGTGTCTCCCCTTACAATCAACATCAAGTCCAGAAAGCTAAGACGGCCATTATTTTCGTACTCTATTGTAAATTTAAGTCTATCATGATAACTGTTAAAGTGATCCAGAACATCCTGAACGTTATCCTTAGGAATCTTCATAATAATATCATCCACATAGCGCTTGTAAAACGATAGATGGATGTCCAATGCGCCCAAACTCTTTCCTCCAAATCCTCCATAACAATGTCAGCCACTGTCGGGGATAAAGGGGAGCCCATTGGAGATCCAAATGTCTGCTTATAGGTGACACCGTTAAACGTGAAAAAGGTGGAAGCCAGTACAAATTTGACTGCCGTAATAAATTCAGCACGAGATAACCTTGTTTTTGTTTTTATAAACTTCCATCTCTTTTTTAAACCCTCCACGACCAACTCAGATGGAACATTCGTAAATAATGATACCGCGTCCAGTGAGATCAGAATCTCCGACTTCTGCACTTTTATTTTCGATAGGTCAGTACATAATTCAAAACTGTTGTTGACGTGGCTCTTAGGTTTTGGTAAACTATCAGCTAAAATTTCTTGCAGAAAAGCTGCAAGATTATACAGAGCCGTGTTAACAGAAGAGACTATTATTCTAAAGGAACGTTCTTTTTGTGAATCTTTGGAAGACCATAAGCTTTTGGAAGTGTAGAATTGCTGGAATGTAGGAAAAAATATTGTTTTTAGAAATATATTCCTTCTGTAGCCACTTTTTAATCAAGGCATTAGTTCCCTTTCCATTTTGGCGGATGGATTTCTTTTGACAACTTCATAGGTATCTTTGTCACTTAGTAACATTTCCATTTTTGAATATATTCATTTTTGTCTAATGCTACCGTGACATTACCTTTATCGGCTCTTGTAAAAATACATCCGGTTTGTTTCTTTGAAATTGGCACGCGGAATTGTACCTCGCAATGAGACTACGTTCAATCGGTGTGGTGAGTGGTCTTTTTGTAGTAACTTGGAAAATTGAGGGATCGCCACATTACGCATTCTGATTTGGTTGTCAATTGTGTATTTACTACCGTTGCTTTCAAGATCTTTAATGAACTCGTGTATGGCTTTTTTCTTATTAATAGAGAACGGTAAACTAAATTTATCTCCGAGTTGTAACAAGGATGAAACTTTGGTGGGAATATTAACGTTTAGAAAAATTCAAGAACCATTTGTCGTTAGTGTAATCAAGCGGATTAGTATTTTTGGTGTTCAAAAATTGGAGAGGTTTAATAGAGACATTAATGTCAGAAACAGAATCAGAATGTGCAATTTAATATATTGATTCCTCCCCTCCAAGTTCCGTACCTTTACACGAAAACTCTATGGGCTTGATTCTTTTATAGAAATTAATTTTCTTGGATTCCAACAACCAATCAAGTTTCTTTTTATGTAAAGATGTTAATTTATATTTAAAGTTGTCAAACGCTTTAGTGTGATGCGAAATAATCGGTTGCCAAATATTTAAAGGTAAGCAATCATAAAGGAAACGTGAACTATACAACAACTTCCTCTTAAGGTCATCCAAACATCTATGTAAATCAAAAATTTCAATTTTTAAAAAATCCGTTTTGAAAAAATGCACCAACCTTTCGATTCTTCGCACGGATTTATAATGTGATACTCGCAAGTTATTCTTAAACATATGTGTGAGATGCGATGGAAAGACATTGTTGTTTCTACATAGCAATAGAAATTGCAACTTGGCCTTGTTCTTAATAATTTTGTAGTTTAGATCTATCCAATCCTTCAATGCATAAGAAGCCGATTGCCAAAATTTTGGAAAATGAATTCAAAATTATACATATGAAACCTAAACGGAAAGACATTCGCACGCATTATAAGGCCAGCGTATATTAAAATTAACAAAAGTTTCGCTCGACAAGCAATAGCTAATAATATCAAACGGCCAATTTCGAGCTAATACCAGATGTTAGAAAAAAATATTTAATACATTCAATATCGTATACAGAATTGTTTACGTTTCGTGCCTTACTTGGCCTTCTTCAGAACAATAAAAAATATAAAGAAAAACGCATTACAATATATCGCATTATTCTACGAACAAAACGAATCAATTCGATCCAACGCCACAATTTACATTAATCCGGTCTCACCCAAGTAATTGGACAATTAGTCATATTGAAGTCAGAAGTATGTTGTCAATTAATCGTCAATCTACACGCAGAATCGGTCGTTTCCTTCGCTGCATGACACTTATGCGTCATGAAACCCGTATAGATGTGAGATCCTTTATCGCCAGACCATCTTAGTGGCAACTATATCAAAGTTAGAACTTACATAGGACCAAAACGAAAATTTGATTAAAAACGAGTTTAGCCTTAAAAACGGACTCACATAAGCGGTCGATGAAACAAGGAACTAGGGTGAATTCCTTCCATCGTCTCACAAAGCGTGTGTTCGTCGCGAAGGATAACAGACGACTGAGACAATACCCGCATCGCAAGGGCACAATAACCAATGATCATTGTTATTAACAGAACGTTTAAGACAACCGATTCAAGATATCAAAATAGGCATCGTTTAGTAGTTCCGTGTCCTTATTTAAATTTATACCATTAGTTTGTTCTTTAATATGTATCATTTCTGCGGTTAATCTCTTTTTGTAATTATGCTCAATTTCTAAGATGCGTGCATTTTCCCAGTCAAATGAATGATTGAATTTTGTGGTAGGGGAGACCGGGGCTTAACCGTCAGTTTTTTTTCGGTGCCAATTTTTAACAAGAAAATAAATAATTGAAGTTAAATGTGGTATACCACTGTAAAGAGTGAACCTTTAGCTACAAAATTTATTAAGGAAATTTTTATCTACGTCGCTTTGTTTAACCGGTATAGAGCAAAAACGACAACGGTGCAAAAATTGAAATCTCAAAAATGCCGGGGTTTAACCGTCACCCCCCCAGGGTTTATCCGTCCACACTGCATTTCAACACATATACATACATCTAATCCTGAAAAATGATAGGATACATTTTAATAATTGTTTTTTAAGAGAAAAATATAAAAATTTATTAAAAAATAATTGTTTTACTTATTCCATAAAACAATTTAGGCACGTGAATACAGAGGTTAACCAAATCGTAAACTCCCCAACGGCACGTCATATTGTCAACGCGGGCAACCACGGGGAACACGCGTGACGGCGTTCCGGTGCCATAGGATCAGCGCGGACCCTCGAGCAACCTAACAAAGCCGCGTTTCTCGCGGGGGAAGCGATAAATAGCGACGGGGGGTTAGAAAAGCTCGCGGTGGAGCGCGACCATTTTACCGACTCGACGGCGTCCTCGCGCCGATTCCTCGACGCGCCGACGACGACGACCACGACTACCACGACGACGACGATGACGACGACGACGACGACGACGACGACGACGATGACCACCACGACGACGACGACGACGACGATGACCACCACCGACACCACCACCACTACAACGCCGGCGACAATGACGCCGAGACGATGCGGTGAACGCTGGACGATGCGGGTCGCACGCGCGACTGTCACTGACACAACGACAACAACGACGATCTACCGCGCGCGCGGCATGTCAACTCTCGCGCGGAAATCGCGGGATCTCAGAGCCGTGCCGTGCCTCGCCGTACCTCGCCGACGCCGCGACGTGCCGTGAGCGCGAGCGATCTCAAAAACAACGGTCCGCCATCTTTCGGTCGGCCAAAACACCCGTTTTGCGACGATACGTTCGTACTATTTCCCTCCTATACAAACTGACGCACGTGCAAGGGAAGACAGAATCACGCTCGAGGGAAACCTAACCTGAAATCGCAGTGAGGCCGAAGTCGTGCGCCCGGCGCGCCACAGTGACGAGACTGACGGATAAATCCCGGGTGCTTACTGACGGATAGGCCCCAAGAAATGGGCCGTTTGATATTATTTAGCTATTGTTTGACTTTGATTATCAAACGGACTAGTGGTGGTCCTCTGACTCTGACGCTTCTTTCTTGCTTATACTTGTATGTACATTTAGAGTGTTAAAAAATCTTGTAATGACATATTAACTGGCAAAATAAACGTTGCAAAATAAACGTTCTGCTAAACGCGGCCATTTATTCAATTTAGGTGCGATGTATTATAGATTTCATAAAATATTAAAGTTATATAAAGATATTTTCTATTTAAAATAACTATTACATATATATAATATGTTATTTGCATATAAAATTATATACATATAAAATTTTTTTTCAATATTTTTATTTGAATTTTAAAAGATTAATAATTTTTTTTATGTCCACTCGATAAACGTTTATAAAAAAAACTTTTCTTTTTCTTTATCTAGGAAAAAACGCTTTTTCCTATCTAGTGGACAGTGACGATCTTCTGACCCTGACGCTTCCTTATTAATTGTACTGTTTATAACAGGTCATCATTAAAGTGTTCAAAAATCTTGTTGGTCTAAGAAATGACGTTTTATAAACGTCCATTATTAGCCGCCGATGTCATAGACCAAAAATGACTAAAAATAGACGTCATTATGTCGTCTTCTGACGTCACTACTTGGGGAGTTACAGCAATCGCAAGAAAAGTGACATTTTTTTTCGATCAAAAAATCAGATAGGCCAAACACTATAGTTGAGAATTTAGACAGGTATAAACAAAATTTTATTGTTCCCACAGCGATAGAATGCCGAGGGAAACTGCAAAGTTGCTTACAGCCGCATATTGTGCTATATAGATTCAAATCGCGTTTCATTAAAGGTGCTCTAGTTTTGTCAATTTTATGATTTCGACGATAACACTTTGGAATATATTTTTTTAAATCTCATACTATTTATTTATGCAAGAAAAAAAATCGATTTTTGACCGGTTATACTAGAATCCCCCTTACAATATGGTTGTACATTTGCATTTTGTTTGCATATCGAATATGTTTGTTACATTGCAGATACAGCTGATACAATGTCTGGTAAATTAGAATTCCATCGTGAAATAAAGAGTTAAGAAGGAAATGTGCAAAATCGGAATTACTAATCAGGACTTTACAGCGTGAACTTGCTGACAAAAACGAAAAGAAAGAGATAATGTAGACAAAAATGTGCAGGAAATATTGAGCTCTGTATTTACTTCAGGTCAAATTAAAATGCTCCTTAATCCTTCGTAGAAAAAGACACATTGGTCTTCGGAAGACATAGCAGTTGCAATGTCTTTGCGCAGCGTAAGTCCGAAGGTCTATGTGTATTTACGAAAGGCACGAAACATCCCTCTTCCTGGAATGTCAACACTTCGGAGATGGGCAGCGGCATTTGATTTGACTGAGGGCATTTTAAAAAATGTCATAAATATTATGAATTATAAAGGCCAATCTATGTCGGAAATAGAAAAGATGACTATTTTATGCTTCGACGAAATACATATTATGGAACAAATTGCAATTGAAAGGAGGGAAGAAAGAGCGATTGGACCAAATAAGAAATGCCAGGTCATTGTTAGTAGAGGTTTGTTCAAAAAATGGAAACAACCGGTATATTATCAATTCGATCAAGATATGACAAAGAATATTATTCTGGATGTAATCGCAGCATTACACCGTAATGGTTATACTGTCGTTGCTCTAATAACGTGCGATTTGAGAAGCACGAATCAGGCTGTCCTAAAAGATCTTGAAATTGATTCTGTCGTAGATGGAGAAAAAACTTATTTTCAACACCCATGCGATGTAACAAAAAAATACACGTATTTGCCGATGTACCGCATTTGATAAAATTATTAAGAAATTATTTATTGGATTCCGGTTTTCATATAAATGGGCAGTTTATTAATAAATCTTGTTTAGAAAGATTGTTAGAAATTAATGTAGAGGATTTAAAAAAAGCTCATAAATTGTCAAGATTGCACTTAGACGTCGTAGGATCTCAAGGCAAAATGTAAAATTAGCCACGCAAATATTTTGAAATGCTAATGCAGCTGCAATTGAATGGTGCGGTCTTCGTGGTTTCATGAGCGATTGCTTGACGTGGCCCGAAACTGTACGTTTTCTCAGTCTATTTAATAAATGGTTTGATCTGTTTAATAGTATTGGCAAGTTCGGTAACCATGATGGACTTCACGCCTATGGTATAGATTTGGAGAAGCAAAATGCTATTTTAAACGAAGTAACAAATGTGGTAAAAAATATGAGAGTAGGTAAACAAAAGAGTCTACTTCCCTTTCAAAAAGGGATTTTATTATCTAATGCTTCGTTAATGCGTTTATACAAAGACATTACAAGTAAAAATGCAGACATAAAATATATCCATGACCAACCGTCTTAATCAAGATGTGATCGAAAATTTATTTGCGTACATCCGAGCTATGGGAGCAACCCACTCGGCATGTAATATTTCAGAAACATTTCTGCAAAATTCCATTTGAAATATTACATCTTTCATTAATATTTCAGAAATATTTCACGACCGTTTCTACATCATTTCGGCAATGTTTCAATGTCCGCAATTATTTCAAATGCGACCATGCTGAAAGATTTCGGCAAGATTTGGTAATATTATGGAATATTTCTCAAATATATCTACGAAATATTGCAGAAACACTTCAGAGATATTTTAAATACATTTTACACTGAGAAAAATGTTTCGTATTAGCAAACAAATTTTATTACTGACGCAAAAACTATTTGTTGATATGTGAAAAATAAATTATTTTATTACCGGAACAAAAAAAAATATATTAAGCCGTATATGTGCGTATAGCCGTCGCGCGTTTGTCCGAAGAAATCCGCTCTCTCAGCCGGTCACCCATCCAAGTAGTATACCGCCCATGTAGCACAACTGCGCCTGAAAAGCGTTATGAAAGCGCTACTGCGGGTGCAGGAATTCAGCGCTTTTTTAGCGCTTTCAAAGCATATTACCGCTTTAAAAGCGCTTTCAAAATCCACTAGAAAAAGCGTTTATAAGCGCGTAAGACCAGCGCAGGAAAAATGCAGTTTTATAGCGTTCAAAGCGCGCTCAAAATCCGTTCAAAAAAGCGCATTATAAGTGCATTATAAGCGCGTAGATTAATATAGTGTGGGAAACGTTATTGAAATAAATAATAGTCATAAAATAATACATAATATGTATTTTAATACTGATTTGTTACAAATTGGTTGAAATTTTTATGGCATTACCCGCGGAAAAGAGTTAAATATGTTTTAAATATGGTTTATATTAGTCATTTATATGAACGAAATTAAACTCAAATAAAAACCAAATATTGAATATAAAAGTAATTAAATTTAAATATGTTCCAAATTTGGATCGAAATTAAATTTAAATAAGATCTTGCTATTGGATTTAACTTGTCCAGGCGCATATATGGATCATATTAATATTTAATAAGCATCTAACCATCCTGAGTTCAAATTTTATTTGTATTTAAAACAAATAAAATTTTAATTAACACCAAATTAAATTTTTATTTAATTGAAAGTGTTCCCATTGACCCATCATATATTCATATTTAATCAAAAATTGTGATTCATAAGATTTTAATAAACCTGCGAGTTATGTTAGTCTTGCGTTGTAGTCTGTTAGGTTATAGGTTTATTATTGAATTTTGTCATTATCAACCACAAATCTGCATGTTTAATTATGTTAATTATTTTATACTGTCTACATCGTACATATATTTTATAATTTCAGTTTTAGTTATGTAGGTCATTGGCTTCCCACATAGCATGCATATCAAAAAGACGTCCAGAAGATATCCCGAAGATATATTTAGGAGATAGGATATCTTCTCGGGATATCTTCGGGACGTCTTTTTGATATGCATGCTATGTGGGTTTTTAATAATTTTAAATATATATGTATCGAAAAACAGGCAAATTATGTATTTTCTGTTAAGACATGGATATTTCATCATTTCGATATCGATTCAAAGCTATTTTGATTTGCCTGTCAAATATATAATAACATTGTCATTATATAGAATGCAATATGAATAAAAAATTATATTGTATTGGCAGACATGGATAATGTAAATATTTTATAATTTGAGCATTATAATAATTGCGTTACAATATTAATTTTTTTAGGCTTCCATTTCCATTAAATAGTTACTTTATAACTGTAAAAGTCACAACAAAATTCCTGTTTGTAATTTGACAATTTTGAAAATTAAAATATTATATAATAGGTACATTTTCAGTACTACATCCGCTCATTTATTAAACAAGAAGTTAAATTAAGCAACTAATTAAATTATTAATATTAAATATTAATACAATAAGATATTTGTATTTACATTTATCAAAATAAAAAATAAGTTCAATTATGAAATAAATATTAATAATTGGACTTATTAAAAATTAAATAATTTGTTCAGATATTGCGCTCAAATTCTTTTCGCGTTTTACAACGCCCGATCGTTTCACATTAGATGGCGCGACGCGCGAGTCGCCACTCTCAAAGAGCCCCCGCCTCCTTCCTCACTCGTTAGGTGTCATGGCCGCACTTGCTTGCGTTTCTTCGAACGTGTCGAGTCCGTTATTTCTTTCTTGACGGATTGATCGTTGCGGCGCGTGTTCTGGAGACTAACCGAGCGAGAGTCGGATCACCAGGGAGAGCTCACCGCCAGGAAAGGGAGAGCTGCGGCAGCTAGCGTCCGAGAGGGAGGATCGAGGCGAGGAATCCGGTTCAGCGAGCGGAGTCCTTAAGGAGTTGGTTAGTACTCGGTGCGAGGCAGGCGGCGCGGCAGGGGGAAAGCATATAGGTTTAGATTTTCGTCGCGTGAAATAAACGAATTTTAGCAAATAAATATGTGGAATGCATTTAATTGCTGTTTCTTAAGGTTTGAAAAGAGTTGTTTGTACAATTGAAACCCAAATACGTTATTATCCACATTGAAATGTGGAAATAATAAATGTGGTCCTGTTTTTTTTATTTTTACAATTTCTTGATAACTATAAAGACGAATCATTTCAGTCTTCGAGAAAGTTTTTCCTAAATATGTAAAGAGTTATTTGCACCTATTTTCACTAAATTCTTATCATTTTTAATATGCTTTCGAGAGTTTCATTACAGGTTAGGTAACATTTTTGCTGTGTCGCCCGTGTATAAGAGAGAGACAAGAGTATAACTTCAATAATTAATTACTCGACAACCATGCAGACGATTATCTTCAACTTTGGCATATATGGACGACAGATTCCCATAGACGAATATTCTCCATTGAACTAATTCTTATCAAATTGATTTGACTAACCACCCTTCTTAAGAGATTCTCATTGGGACGCCATATTTGTTACTTTCATTTGAGGGTTCATATTTTTAGGGTTTATACCGTCATTTTTTAAGGATTAATCATTAATTGAAGGTTAACTATCACTTGAAGGTTAACCATCATCCGAAGAAAAACTCTTAAAGTTGGGTGTGATTTCGGACCGCCAATTGAAGATTAACCTTCAAATGATGGTTAACCTTCAATTGGTCTGAAATCACACCCAACTTTATGAGTTTTTCTATGGTGTTTTTTTTAACGGTTAACACCAAAAGTTGAGTGTATTTTTCCATAAGGGTTCAGTTTGATTAAGTATATAAAAAATGTCTCTATTTTTATTTTTTTGAGCTAGCAAATTATATTCTTGGTTTTTATGGTGATTAATATTTTGTGCAACTGCATCAATCTTTTTGTTGCTAGCGATTAATATTTGTTTTTATGTATTCGATTACTGCGCAAGTGTTGCGCATTTCGTTAATTTTATCAGAAGTTTACTTATCTTCTTTTTGTACCACTGGATTTAAAGCAAACCAATATAAACACAATAATTGTAATTTATAAACGTTTTTTTTTATCTTATAACTCATTCTCTGTTGATACCATATTCTCTAATCCCATTATTATCCTAATTAGCAGACAATGTTTTTTAAACGTTTGAAAAATATTTGAAAATCAATTTTAAACACATATTAAAAAACGTTTGAAAAACATTGCCTGTTGATTGAAACCGCAAAATTTCGGCAAGCTACAACAGGGGCTGGATTTTTGAATTTATTCGCAAGAGAAAGGTATGCGCAAATTCTACTCTTACAGAAAAGTTGCAAGTTGATCGCATGGCTTTTAGTTAATCAACTTGCAACTTTTTTATAAGAGCAGAATTTCCGCATACGTTTTTCTTGCAAATAAATTCAAGGATCCAGCCCCAGGTGCGCGCGCGCTGTGCCTTAAAGCCTCATTAAGAACGTATAAAGGTCTTATTTGAATTTAATTAAATTTAAATTAGATTTAGAACTTATTAAGAACATATAAGGTCTTATTTGAATTCAACATATTAAGAACATATAAAAGTTTTATTTGAATTTAATGAAATTTGAATAAATGTACAACTTATTAATTTTCATATATGGTTTCAATAAGATTAATATTTAAATTGAATATATTAGCTAATTAAATCCTTATTAAGCCAATTTAAATACGAATATTTTGATGATGAAATGATACTGTAAGAAGTACGTATATATACTTTGTATACTACGAAACATACGTACGAGTATACACGTCGATTAAGAATATACGACATGTATTCATATGTTCGAGATTTTTAATCGAAATGTATATCGGCATTTCTTCTTATATTCTTAATTAAGTTTTATATATAGAACAAATATGAGCCATATTAATGCAGTTATTCAGCATTAATTTAATCAAATAAAATTTAAATGGAGATTTTATTAAGGTCCATATAAAGTTCATATTTAACTGTTTTCCGCGGGTTTAACCGTCGAAGTTAACTGATAAGATTCTCACATGTCAAACATAATTGGAACATAATTTAAAATAATCTATTTATATCGATTTCGATTTTTTTTACGAACTTTCCGGATACAAATAAAATAAATGCTTCTGCGCTGCATCTACGGATAGCCGTGCGAATATCCGACTCATCTGTTGGTTATAACCATCGTATATAGTCCCCGCTTTTGTTGTTACCTCTTGTCACCTGTAAAACAAATTTTTACATTTATCCTGTATATAGTTGTATAATTTCATATATTTCCTTTGACACCTATTTTGACATTGCAAAAAACATACCAAAAAATATCTGACCTAGGGGAGGTAATCGACCTTTGAAAATCTTTATTATCTTGGCAATCAACATTATTTATGGCTCTCCTCTTTGAATTACTTCGAGCCACGTACTTATGTAGCTGTGACTTTTGATTCTCGAAAAATTTTCCTTTATATTGTTGCCACATGCATCTGAAAAAGATTTAAAAAATTACAATATTATGCATGAGAAATACTAAATACGGATTTAAGTTGATAAGTTAATCATCATATTTATTAAGAGTAGATGAAGTGTATTTTAAGGGGGAGCCCTATGTAACCAGTCAAAAAATCGAAAAAAATTTTATTGCACAAATGTTGCTAAAACATTACCCAAGTTCAATATATAGCCTTTATTTAATGTCTTTTAAAAAAAATTCCAGAAAATTGCCTTGTTTTCAGCGTTTTACATGAAGCTTCCCCTTAGACACAGCAGGACTGAAAGTAAGAGTTTTCTGTTTTTTTTCTCAGAATTTCAATAACTTACCAATAATGCACATACCACACTTTAGTGACTTGATTCCTTTTTTATACTCTGCCCCTGTCCAATTCAGTTGTGATGCAACCTCAGGAGAGAAAATCTTCTTACATATACTATGGCCCTTTCTCCTTCGTGTAACCCTCTTCCAGCTACAACACTAAAATGGGATACCTTACAGAAAAAAGTTATTAGCAAAAGTTATATGATGTGTTGAGAAGAGTTGCTAAGTTTTTCATAAATGCAGGACATTAAATATTTACCGCAAATCATAGTTGTCACCGTTTTGGAGAAACACTCCCATTCATAAAAAGAATTCATGTCACGTAATGGGAAGAGTAGGCCATCCTTCTGGTTTTTTACATTTTCGGCAGTTCTAACAAGGTCCATAATAAGATCCAGTTTATGGTCTACATTTTTAAGATTTCCACGACAGTTTTCTTCTTGCTTAGAGAGAACTGTCTTCAGCACAGCACATCTGTAACATAAAACATTGAAGCCAACATATACCAGATAGCAAACCTGTAAGACAATCACATTTCAAAGATTATTATATATAGATGTATTATAGATAGTTTTAGTATACTACCCAGTACACTACAACTTAGTCAAAATGATGTCAAAGTCATCAAATCGTGAGGGTATGATGTCAAATGAGTAATCAAAATAATGGCAAAATAATTAAAATATGTTTACACATAAATAATACCGATTTTATTTGTATTCCGGAAGATCGATTGTGTACTTCAAAACTTAGTGAAAATTACAAAGTGAGCGAATTCACCAGGTGACAATGAAATGTTAACTATGAAATTTTAAATATTCTAGTATAATCGCTCATTTTTTATTTTTCACTGTTTATAAGTACA